>NC_080039.1:20662094-20930114 GCF_030020395.1 Manis pentadactyla
ACATGAAGAGAGGTACAGAGATGATAGGTATAGACAGATGATAGAGAAAGATGATGATAGATGATATATATTTGATAGATGCATTTGATAGATTAGGCAGTTAGATGAAAGATAGATGAAAGATGACATTAGGTAGATAGGGAGACAGATGATATATTAGATATATAGTTAGATGATAGATAACTGCATAGAGAGATTATACCTATAGATCGATACAGAGATACACAGTAGATGATAGTAGATTGGAAAATACATAGGTAGATAGATTTATTGATTGAAAGTTGATAGATGACAGAAACATGGATGTATAGAAAGAGTGATAAGCAGATAAAATGCAGTGGCCCAGTTTTAGAAAGATATGTGCACCCCTTTGTTTATCACAGATCTATTCATAATAGCCAATCTGTGTCCGTCAGTAGATGAATGGATGAAGATGTGGTACATATACACAATCTATTATTCAACCATAAGAAGAAAACAAATCCGTCCATTTGTAACTGCATGGATGTAACTAGGAGGTTTTATGCTCAGTGAAGTAATCCAGGAGGAGAAAGACAAGTATCAAATGGGTTGACCCAACGGTGGAGACGGTAAACCAAGAAAAAAACGGAAGGAGGAAAACAGCAGCAGAATCACAGGACCAAAGAATTTACAAAGTTCAGAAATAGAAAGAGAGTGGGGTGGACAGGTGGAAACGGAGGGATAAGGGGGATGGTGGAAGAAAGGTAACATTACCAATACCATGTATAATGAGCTTGGGGTCACGGGGAGGCCTGTATAATACAGAGAGTACAAGTAGTGTTTCTACATTATCTGACTATGCTCATGAAGAGTGACCACAATGGACTGTATAGGGGGATCTAGGTGATGGGTGAGACTAGTAAAGATAATGTTATTCATCCAATTGTAGAGTGATGATAAATAAAGAAGCAAATAATAAATACTTGACAGATGATAGATGAACGATTAACAGATACAAGATAGATGGATAAATATATAGAGGTATAGATAGGTGATAGATTGATATTAAATTAAAAGGTATATAGATGACAGATGATAGATGATAGATAGACAGACAGACAGATGGATAGATAGATAGATAGATATGAAAGATTAGACAGACAAATTGAAGATAGATTAGATACATAGTTTTATTGATAGAACACAGTGGTTCTGTATAAAGACCTGTGCACCTCTTTGTTTATCAGAGCAGTATTCACAATAGTCAATACGTGTCCATCAGTAGATGAATAGATAAAGAAGAAGTGGTACATATTGACAATCAATTCTCATTCAGCATTGGAAGATACCAAATCCTACCATTTACAACAACATGCTCAATGAAATAAGTCAGGAGAAGGACAAGAATCAAATAATTTGACCATTTTTGCGCATGGAGAACCAATAAGAAACTGAAGGAGAATAACAGCAGCAGAAACACAGATCCAAAAATGAAGTAACAGTTACCAAAGGGAAAGCGACAAGGAGGACATGTGAGAATGGAGGGATAACAGTGTGGACAGATAGGATGCATTATGATTAGCATGTGTAATGCTTCTAGGGGTGCACGGGGAGGGCTGAACCAAACAGAGAAGACAGTGATTCTTCAGTACCTTGCTCTGTTTAAGGAAGTGGCTGCAGTGGCGCACTGGAGGGATCTTCGTGAATGGGGGAGTCTAGTGCCTGTAATGTTACACATGTCATTATAGATTAATAATAATTAATTAATTTATCCAGCAAAACAAATACAGTAGCCCAGTTTAAAAAGACAAATGCATGCCTATGTTTATCACAGCACTATTCAAAGTGGCCAAGCTAATGGGTCATCTGTAGATTAAAGGCTCAAGAAGATGTGGTACATATACACATGGAATGTTACTCAGCCATAAGAAGAATACAAATCCTATCCTTTGCAACAACATTAATGGAGCTAGAAGGTATTATGCTCAGTGACATAAGTGAGGCAGAGAAAACAAGTATCAAATGATTTGACCCATCTGTGGAGACAAAGAACCAAGATAAAACTGAAGGAGCAAAACACCAGCATACTCACAGAACCCAAGAGTGGGTTAACAGTTACCAAAGGGCAAAGACTATGGTGGATAGGTAGGAATGCAAGGAGAAGGGCGGGTGTAAGATAGCACAGTTTTTGCTTAGCATTATTGTGTCTGCGGGACATGGGGAGGGCTGTACAACACTGAGAAGACAAGTAGTGATACTACAGTGTCTTACTGTGCTCCTGGACAGTGACTGCAATGGAGTATCCGGAGAGAACTTGGTTATGGTGTGGGTCTAGTAAAATTAATGTTTCTCATGTAATTGTAGATTAATCATAAAAAAATCAATAAATGACTAAATAAATGAATAAATAATAAAGATATAGACATAATGCAACAGCCCAGTTGTAAAAGAAGATGGCTTGCCTCTGTCTCTCACCACACTATTCACAATAACCAAGCTAAATGTCCATCAGTGGATGAGAAGTAGAATATTATTCAGCCGTATGAAGAAAAAGATCCTACGATTTACAACTACATGGATGGAGCTAGAGAGTATTGTGCTAAGTGAAATAAGCCACACAGAGAATGCCAATTGGCAATTGATTTCACTCAAATGTGGAGTATTAGATAAAAGAGAAAACATGTAGTAATAAGACATTAGCTGCCTCACTGAAACCGAGTAGACTAATGGTTACCAAAGGGAAAGTGACTGAGGAGGATGGCTTGGAAGGGAGTAAAGAGAGGTAAAAAGGAGAATTACATGTAGCATTCATGTGAGTATTGGGCGGGTACGAAGAGCACAGAATATCAGCAAAGAACACTACTGTTTCTACAGGGTATTCCTGGGCTCATGGACAGTGACACTTATGGGGTATATGTTGTGGATTTGATAATGGGGGTAGTTTAGTAAACATAATGTTGGTTAAGTAACTGTCTTGTATGGACACGGAAATAAGAAACACTGTATCATTGGTCGGGTTTCAATTTTCCCTGATGCTGTCTAGTTGGTCACCGCCCACCTCAACAAAATCACACCCCTTGTAGGGCCGCAGGCTCTGATGTGCGAACCAGCTCCTCTCAGCATACACATTCTGTGTCTATGAAAGAGGCCCACTGTGACATCACGGAGTCTCCAGGAAGCAGTGCTCTTCCTGCAAACTCCACTAGCTGATGGTGTTCAGAGTGCAGCCGTGTGGACCTGCACCATCTTACCAAACATAACTAGTTCTGGCCTACATATATATGTAAAATGATGTCACTCATCATTGGAGTATAAGAACAAAGAAAAAACTGTAATAGAATAACAGCAGTCTCACAGAACACAAGAATAGATTAACAGTTACCAAAGGGGAAGACACTGAGATGGATGGTTTGGAATGGAGGGATAAGGGGGTGGGAAGAGAGGGTGCATTTCAGTTAGCATATATAATGAGGAATGGCTGCACGTGCAGTGCTGTACAACAGAGAAGACAACTAGCAATCCACAGTACTTTACTGTGGTGATTGAAGTGACTGCAAAGAGGTATTGAGTGGAACGTGGTAATGGGAGTCTAGTAAATACATTACACATATAAATGTAGATTAAGAGTAAATAAACAACTCAATAATAAACTCCTATCAATAAATCCAATGCAGCAGCCAAGTTAAAAAAAGGCATATACATCCATAGGTTTATCTGCAGTATTCACAGTATCCAAGGCAAGTGTCCTTCTGTAAATTAATGTGTAAAGAAGTTGTGGTACATATACACAATTGAATATTACTCAGCCGTAAGAAGAAAATAAATCCTAACATTTGCGACAACTTGGATGGTACTAGAGGGCAGTATTCTCATGAAATAAGAGGTGGAGAAACACGAGTGTCAAATGATTGGACTCATCTGTGGAGATGTAGAACCAAGAGAAAGCTGAATAAGCAAAACATCAATAGATTCACATATCTGAAGATTGGAATAAGAGACACCAAAGTGAATGGGACTGCGGTGGATAGGAGGGAATGGAGGGTGGAGGGTGGCAGTAAAGAAAGCGTCCTATATGATTTCCATGATGAGTGTCGGTGGCCATTGCAGGGATGGCTGTATAACACAGAGAAGACAAGTATTGATTCTACAATATCTTACTTTGCTCATGCAGATTGACTGCCATGGATAATCCTGCAGTTCTTTGTCATGGGCGTGTTGTTGCCAACGTAAGTTAATCATGTAAATGTACATTAATGAGTTATTAGTAAATGAATGAATGAATAAAATAAATATAGAGTAATAGAATGCAGCAGCACAGGTTAAAGAAGACATGTGCTCACCTTTGTTCATAAACACACTATTAACAATCGCGAAGCTAAGTATCCATCAGCAGATGAAGAGTGGAATATTATTCAGCCATATGAGGAAAACAAATCCTACCATTTACAACAACATGTATGGAGATAGAGGGAATTATGCTCAGTGAAATAAGCGACGGAGAGAAAGAAACGTTGCAAATGACTTCACTCACTTGCAGAGTATTAGAAAAAAGGAAAAAGGTGAAGGAACAAAAGAGCAGCCACCCCGAACTGAAGAATGGACTAACAGTTACGAAAGGAAAAAGACTATGGAGGCATGGTAGTAATGGAGGGATAGGGGCAGGGGGAAGAAACGGTGCATAGAATTTGGATATATAGTGTTGGAGGGAGGGCACATGGAGGGCTATACAACACAGAAGACAAGTAGTGATTCTACATTAACTACACGGAAGGGCAGTGAATGCAATGGGGTATTGGGACATCTTGGTAGTTGGTGGAGTCTAGTAAACAATGTTACTCATGTAATTGAGGATAAATGTGTAATTAATGGTAATTAAAAGACATGAAGAGAGGTACAGAGATGATAGGTATAGACAGATGATAGAGAAAGATGATGATAGATGATATATATTTGATAGATGCATTTGATAGATTAGGCAGTTAGATGAAAGATAGATGAAAGATGACATTAGGTAGATAGGGAGACAGATGATATATTAGATATATAGTTAGATGATAGATAACTGCATAGAGAGATTATACCTATAGATCGATACAGAGATACACAGTAGATGATAGTAGATTGGAAAATACATAGGTAGATAGATTTATTGATTGAAAGTTGATAGATGACAGAAACATGGATGTATAGAAAGAGTGATAAGCAGATAAAATGCAGTGGCCCAGTTTTAGAAAGATATGTGCACCCCTTTGTTTATCACAGATCTATTCATAATAGCCAATCTGTGTCCGTCAGTAGATGAATGGATGAAGATGTGGTACATATACACAATCTATTATTCAACCATAAGAAGAAAACAAATCCGTCCATTTGTAACTGCATGGATGTAACTAGGAGGTTTTATGCTCAGTGAAGTAATCCAGGAGGAGAAAGACAAGTATCAAATGGGTTGACCCAACGGTGGAGACGGTAAACCAAGAAAAAAACGGAAGGAGGAAAACAGCAGCAGAATCACAGGACCAAAGAATTTACAAAGTTCAGAAATAGAAAGAGAGTGGGGTGGACAGGTGGAAACGGAAGGATAAGGGGGATGGTGGAAGAAAGGTAACATTACCAATACCATGTATAATGAGCTTGGGGTCACGGGGAGGCCTGTATAATACAGAGAGTACAAGTAGTGTTTCTACATTATCTGACTATGCTCATGAAGAGTGACCACAATGGACTGTATAGGGGGATCTAGGTGATGGGTGAGACTAGTAAAGATAATGTTATTCATCCAATTGTAGAGTGATGATAAATAAAGAAGCAAATAATAAATACTTGACAGATGATAGATGAACGATTAACAGATACAAGATAGATGGATAAATATATAGAGGTATAGATAGGTGATAGATTGATATTAAATTAAAAGGTATATAGATGACAGATGATAGATGATAGATAGACAGACAGACAGATGGATAGATAGATAGATAGATATGAAAGATTAGACAGATAAATTGAAGATAGATTAGATACATAGTTTTATTGATAGAACACAGTGGTTCTGTATAAAGACCTGTGCACCTCTTTGTTTATCAGAGCAGTATTCACAATAGTCAATACGTGTCCATCAGTAGATGAATAGATAAAGAAGAAGTGGTACATATTGACAATCAATTCTCATTCAGCATTGGAAGATACCAAATCCTACCATTTACAACAACATGCTCAATGAAATAAGTCAGGAGAAGGACAAGAATCAAATAATTTGACCATTTTTGCGCATGGAGAACCAATAAGAAACTGAAGGAGAATAACAGCAGCAGAAACACAGATCCAAAAATGAAGTAACAGTTACCAAAGGGAAAGCGACAAGGAGGACATGTGAGAATGGAGGGATAACAGTGTGGACAGATAGGATGCATTATGATTAGCATGTGTAATGCTTCTAGGGGTGCACGGGGAGGGCTGAACCAAACAGAGAAGACAGTGATTCTACAGTACCTTGCTCTGTTTAAGGAAGTGGCTGCAGTGGCGCACTGGAGGGATCTTCGTGAATGGGGGAGTCTAGTGCCTGTAATGTTACACATGTCATTATAGATTAATAATAATTAATTAATTTATCCAGCAAAACAAATACAGTAGCCCAGTTTAAAAAGACAAATGCATGCCTATGTTTATCACAGCACTATTCAAAGTGGCCAAGCTAATGGGTCATCTGTAGATTAAAGGCTCAAGAAGATGTGGTACATATACACATGGAATGTTACTCAGCCATAAGAAGAATACAAATCCTATCCTTTGCAACAACATTAATGGAGCTAGAAGGTATTATGCTCAGTGACATAAGTGAGGCAGAGAAAACAAGTATCAAATGATTTGACCCATCTGTGGAGACAAAGAACCAAGATAAAACTGAAGGAGCAAAACACCAGCATACTCACAGAACCCAAGAGTGGGTTAGCAGTTACCAAAGGGCAAAGACTATGGTGGATAGGTAGGAATGCAAGGAGAAGGGCGGGTGTAAGATAGCACAGTTTTTGCTTAGCATTATTGTGTCTGCGGTACATGGGGAGGGCTGTACAACACTGAGAAGACAAGTAGTGATACTACAGTGTCTTACTGTGCTCCTGGACAGTGACTGCAATGGAGTATCCGGAGAGAACTTGGTTATGGTGTGGGTCTAGTAAAATTAATGTTTCTCATGTAATTGTAGATTAATCATAAAAAAATCAATAAATGACTAAATAAATGAATAAATAATAAAGATATAGACATAATGCAACAGCCCAGTTGTAAAAGAAGATGGCTTGCCTCTGTCTCTCACCACACTATTCACAATAACCAAGCTAAATGTCCATCAGTGGATGAGAAGTAGAATATTATTCAGCCGTATGAAGAAAAAGATCCTACGATTTACAACTACATGGATGGAGCTAGAGAGTATTGTGCTAAGTGAAATAAGCCACACAGAGAATGCCAATTGGCAATTGATTTCACTCAAATGTGGAGTATTAGATAAAAGAGAAAACATGTAGTAATAAGACATTAGCTGCCTCACTGAAACCGAGTAGACTAATGGTTACCAAAGGGAAAGTGACTGAGGAGGATGGCTTGGAAGGGAGTAAAGAGAGGTAAAAAGGAGAATTACATGTAGCATTCATGTGAGTATTGGGCGGGTACGAAGAGCACAGAATATCAGCAAAGAACACTACTGTTTCTACAGGGTATTCCTGGGCTCATGGACAGTGACACTTATGGGGTATATGTTGTGGATTTGATAATGGGGGTAGTTTAGTAAACATAATGTTGGTTAAGTAACTGTCTTGTATGGACACGGAAATAAGAAACACTGTATCATTGGTCGGGTTTCAATTTTCCCTGATGCTGTCTAGTTGGTCACCGCCCACCTCAACAAAATCACACCCCTTGTAGGGCCGCAGGCTCTGATGTGCGAACCAGCTCCTCTCAGCATACACATTCTGTGTCTATGAAAGAGGCCCACTGTGACATCACGGAGTCTCCAGGAAGCAGTGCTCTTCCTGCAAACTCCACTAGCTGATGGTGTTCAGAGCGCAGCCGTGTGGACCTGCACCATCTTACCAAACATAACTAGTTCTGGCCTACATATATATGTAAAATGATGTCACTCATCATTGGAGTATAAGAACAAAGAAAAAACTGTAATAGAATAACAGCAGTCTCACAGAACACAAGAATAGATTAACAGTTACCAAAGGGGAAGACACTGAGATGGATGGTTTGGAATGGAGGGATAAGGGGGTGGGAAGAGAGGGTGCATTTCAGTTAGCATATATAATGAGGAATGGCTGCACGTGCAGTGCTGTACAACAGAGAAGACAACTAGCAATCCACAGTACTTTACTGTGGTGATTGAAGTGACTGCAAAGAGGTATTGAGTGGAACGTGGTAATGGGAGTCTAGTAAATACATTACACATATAAATGTAGATTAAGAGTAAATAAACAACTCAATAATAAACTCCTATCAATAAATCCAATGCAGCAGCCAAGTTAAAAAAAGGCATATACATCCATAGGTTTATCTGCAGTATTCACAGTATCCAAGGCAAGTGTCCTTCTGTAAATTAATGTGTAAAGAAGTTGTGGTACATATACACAATTGAATATTACTCAGCCGTAAGAAGAAAATAAATCCTAACATTTGCGACAACTTGGATGGTACTAGAGGGCAGTATTCTCATGAAATAAGAGGTGGAGAAACACGAGTGTCAAATGATTGGACTCATCTGTGGAGATGTAGAACCAAGAGAAAGCTGAATAAGCAAAACATCAATAGATTCACATATCTGAAGATTGGAATAAGAGACACCAAAGTGAATGGGACTGCGGTGGATAGGAGGGAATGGAGGGTGGAGGGTGGCAGTAAAGAAAGCGTCCTATATGATTTCCATGATGAGTGTCGGTGGCCATTGCAGGGATGGCTGTATAACACAGAGAAGACAAGTATTGATTCTACAATATCTTACTTTGCTCATGCAGATTGACTGCCATGGATAATCCTGCAGTTCTTTGTCATGGGCGTGTTGTTGCCAACGTAAGTTAATCATGTAAATGTACATTAATGAGTTATTAGTAAATGAATGAATGAATAAAATAAATATAGAGTAATAGAATGCAGCAGCACAGGTTAAAGAAGACATGTGCTCACCTTTGTTCATAAACACACTATTAACAATCGCGAAGCTAAGTATCCATCAGCAGATGAAGAGTGGAATATTATTCAGCCATATGAGGAAAACAAATCCTACCATTTACAACAACATGTATGGAGATAGAGGGAATTATGCTCAGTGAAATAAGCGACGGAGAGAAAGAAACGTTGCAAATGACTTCACTCACTTGCAGAGTATTAGAAAAAAGGAAAAAGGTGAAGGAACAAAAGAGCAGCCACCCCGAACTGAAGAATGGACTAACAGTTACGAAAGGAAAAAGACTATGGAGGCATGGTAGTAATGGAGGGATAGGGGCAGGGGGAAGAAACGGTGCATAGAATTTGGATATATAGTGTTGGAGGGAGGGCACATGGAGGGCTATACAACACAGAAGACAAGTAGTGATTCTACATTAACTACACGGAAGGGCAGTGAATGCAATGGGGTATTGGGACATCTTGGTAGTTGGTGGAGTCTAGTAAACAATGTTACTCATGTAATTGAGGATAAATGTGTAATTAATGGTAATTAAAAGACATGAAGAGAGGTACAGAGATGATAGGTATAGACAGATGATAGAGAAAGATGATGATAGATGATATATATTTGATAGATGCATTTGATAGATTAGGCAGTTAGATGAAAGATAGATGAAAGATGACATTAGGTAGATAGGGAGACAGATGATATATTAGATATATAGTTAGATGATAGATAACTGCATAGAGAGATTATACCTATAGATCGATACAGAGATACACAGTAGATGATAGTAGATTGGAAAATACATAGGTAGATAGATTTATTGATTGAAAGTTGATAGATGACAGAAACATGGATGTATAGAAAGAGTGATAAGCAGATAAAATGCAGTGGCCCAGTTTTAGAAAGATATGTGCACCCCTTTGTTTATCACAGATCTATTCATAATAGCCAATCTGTGTCCGTCAGTAGATGAATGGATGAAGATGTGGTACATATACACAATCTATTATTCAACCATAAGAAGAAAACAAATCCGTCCATTTGTAACTGCATGGATGTAACTAGGAGGTTTTATGCTCAGTGAAGTAATCCAGGAGGAGAAAGACAAGTATCAAATGGGTTGACCCAACGGTGGAGACGGTAAACCAAGAAAAAAACGGAAGGAGGAAAACAGCAGCAGAATCACAGGACCAAAGAATTTACAAAGTTCAGAAATAGAAAGAGAGTGGGGTGGACAGGTGGAAACGGAAGGATAAGGGGGATGGTGGAAGAAAGGTAACATTACCAATACCATGTATAATGAGCTTGGGGTCACGGGGAGGCCTGTATAATACAGAGAGTACAAGTAGTGTTTCTACATTATCTGACTATGCTCATGAAGAGTGACCACAATGGACTGTATAGGGGGATCTAGGTGATGGGTGAGACTAGTAAAGATAATGTTATTCATCCAATTGTAGAGTGATGATAAATAAAGAAGCAAATAATAAATACTTGACAGATGATAGATGAACGATTAACAGATACAAGATAGATGGATAAATATATAGAGGTATAGATAGGTGATAGATTGATATTAAATTAAAAGGTATATAGATGACAGATGATAGATGATAGATAGACAGACAGACAGATGTATAGATAGATAGATAGATATGAAAGATTAGACAGATAAATTGAAGATAGATTAGATACATAGTTTTATTGATAGAACACAGTGGTTCTGTATAAAGACCTGTGCACCTCTTTGTTTATCAGAGCAGTATTCACAATAGTCAATACGTGTCCATCAGTAGATGAATAGATAAAGAAGAAGTGGTACATATTGACAATCAATTCTCATTCAGCATTGGAAGATACCAAATCCTACCATTTACAACAACATGCTCAATGAAATAAGTCAGGAGAAGGACAAGAATCAAATAATTTGACCATTTTTGCGCATGGAGAACCAATAAGAAACTGAAGGAGAATAACAGCAGCAGAAACACAGATCCAAAAATGAAGTAACAGTTACCAAAGGGAAAGCGACAAGGAGGACATGTGAGAATGGAGGGATAACAGTGTGGACAGATAGGATGCATTATGATTAGCATGTGTAATGCTTCTAGGGGTGCACGGGGAGGGCTGAACCAAACAGAGAAGACAGTGATTCTACAGTACCTTGCTCTGTTTAAGGAAGTGGCTGCAGTGGCGCACTGGAGGGATCTTCGTGAATGGGGGAGTCTAGTGCCTGTAATGTTACACATGTCATTATAGATTAATAATAATTAATTAATTTATCCAGCAAAACAAATACAGTAGCCCAGTTTAAAAAGACAAATGCATGCCTATGTTTATCACAGCACTATTCAAAGTGGCCAAGCTAATGGGTCATCTGTAGATTAAAGGCTCAAGAAGATGTGGTACATATACACATGGAATGTTACTCAGCCATAAGAAGAATACAAATCCTATCCTTTGCAACAACATTAATGGAGCTAGAAGGTATTATGCTCAGTGACATAAGTGAGGCAGAGAAAACAAGTATCAAATGATTTGACCCATCTGTGGAGACAAAGAACCAAGATAAAACTGAAGGAGCAAAACACCAGCATACTCACAGAACCCAAGAGTGGGTTAGCAGTTACCAAAGGGCAAAGACTATGGTGGATAGGTAGGAATGCAAGGAGAAGGGCGGGTGTAAGATAGCACAGTTTTTGCTTAGCATTATTGTGTCTGCGGTACATGGGGAGGGCTGTACAACACTGAGAAGACAAGTAGTGATACTACAGTGTCTTACTGTGCTCCTGGACAGTGACTGCAATGGAGTATCCGGAGAGAACTTGGTTATGGTGTGGGTCTAGTAAAATTAATGTTTCTCATGTAATTGTAGATTAATCATAAAAAAATCAATAAATGACTAAATAAATGAATAAATAATAAAGATATAGACATAATGCAACAGCCCAGTTGTAAAAGAAGATGGCTTGCCTCTGTCTCTCACCACACTATTCACAATAACCAAGCTAAATGTCCATCAGTGGATGAGAAGTAGAATATTATTCAGCCGTATGAAGAAAAAGATCCTACGATTTACAACTACATGGATGGAGCTAGAGAGTATTGTGCTAAGTGAAATAAGCCACACAGAGAATGCCAATTGGCAATTGATTTCACTCAAATGTGGAGTATTAGATAAAAGAGAAAACATGTAGTAATAAGACATTAGCTGCCTCACTGAAACCGAGTAGACTAATGGTTACCAAAGGGAAAGTGACTGAGGAGGATGGCTTGGAAGGGAGTAAAGAGAGGTAAAAAGGAGAATTACATGTAGCATTCATGTGAGTATTGGGCGGGTACGAAGAGCACAGAATATCAGCAAAGAACACTACTGTTTCTACAGGGTATTCCTGGGCTCATGGACAGTGACACTTATGGGGTATATGTTGTGGATTTGATAATGGGGGTAGTTTAGTAAACATAATGTTGGTTAAGTAACTGTCTTGTATGGACACGGAAATAAGAAACACTGTATCATTGGTCGGGTTTCAATTTTCCCTGATGCTGTCTAGTTGGTCACCGCCCACCTCAACAAAATCACACCCCTTGTAGGGCCGCAGGCTCTGATGTGCGAACCAGCTCCTCTCAGCATACACATTCTGTGTCTATGAAAGAGGCCCACTGTGACATCACGGAGTCTCCAGGAAGCAGTGCTCTTCCTGCAAACTCCACTAGCTGATGGTGTTCAGAGCGCAGCCGTGTGGACCTGCACCATCTTACCAAACATAACTAGTTCTGGCCTACATATATATGTAAAATGATGTCACTCATCATTGGAGTATAAGAACAAAGAAAAAACTGTAATAGAATAACAGCAGTCTCACAGAACACAAGAATAGATTAACAGTTACCAAAGGGGAAGACACTGAGATGGATGGTTTGGAATGGAGGGATAAGGGGGTGGGAAGAGAGGGTGCATTTCAGTTAGCATATATAATGAGGAATGGCTGCACGTGCAGTGCTGTACAACAGAGAAGACAACTAGCAATCCACAGTACTTTACTGTGGTGATTGAAGTGACTGCAAAGAGGTATTGAGTGGAACGTGGTAATGGGAGTCTAGTAAATACATTACACATATAAATGTAGATTAAGAGTAAATAAACAACTCAATAATAAACTCCTATCAATAAATCCAATGCAGCAGCCAAGTTAAAAAAAGGCATATACATCCATAGGTTTATCTGCAGTATTCACAGTATCCAAGGCAAGTGTCCTTCTGTAAATTAATGTGTAAAGAAGTTGTGGTACATATACACAATTGAATATTACTCAGCCGTAAGAAGAAAATAAATCCTAACATTTGCGACAACTTGGATGGTACTAGAGGGCAGTATTCTCATGAAATAAGAGGTGGAGAAACACGAGTGTCAAATGATTGGACTCATCTGTGGAGATGTAGAACCAAGAGAAAGCTGAATAAGCAAAACATCAATAGATTCACATATCTGAAGATTGGAATAAGAGACACCAAAGTGAATGGGACTGCGGTGGATAGGAGGGAATGGAGGGTGGAGGGTGGCAGTAAAGAAAGCGTCCTATATGATTTCCATGATGAGTGTCGGTGGCCATTGCAGGGATGGCTGTATAACACAGAGAAGACAAGTATTGATTCTACAATATCTTACTTTGCTCATGCAGATTGACTGCCATGGATAATCCTGCAGTTCTTTGTCATGGGCGTGTTGTTGCCAACGTAAGTTAATCATGTAAATGTACATTAATGAGTTATTAGTAAATGAATGAATGAATAAAATAAATATAGAGTAATAGAATGCAGCAGCACAGGTTAAAGAAGACATGTGCTCACCTTTGTTCATAAACACACTATTAACAATCGCGAAGCTAAGTATCCATCAGCAGATGAAGAGTGGAATATTATTCAGCCATATGAGGAAAACAAATCCTACCATTTACAACAACATGTATGGAGATAGAGGGAATTATGCTCAGTGAAATAAGCGACGGAGAGAAAGAAACGTTGCAAATGACTTCACTCACTTGCAGAGTATTAGAAAAAAGGAAAAAGGTGAAGGAACAAAAGAGCAGCCACCCCGAACTGAAGAATGGACTAACAGTTACGAAAGGAAAAAGACTATGGAGGCATGGTAGTAATGGAGGGATAGGGGCAGGGGGAAGAAACGGTGCATAGAATTTGGATATATAGTGTTGGAGGGAGGGCACATGGAGGGCTATACAACACAGAAGACAAGTAGTGATTCTACATTAACTACACGGAAGGGCAGTGAATGCAATGGGGTATTGGGACATCTTGGTAGTTGGTGGAGTCTAGTAAACAATGTTACTCATGTAATTGAGGATAAATGTGTAATTAATGGTAATTAAAAGACATGAAGAGAGGTACAGAGATGATAGGTATAGACAGATGATAGAGAAAGATGATGATAGATGATATATATTTGATAGATGCATTTGATAGATTAGGCAGTTAGATGAAAGATAGATGAAAGATGACATTAGGTAGATAGGGAGACAGATGATATATTAGATATATAGTTAGATGATAGATAACTGCATAGAGAGATTATACCTATAGATCGATACAGAGATACACAGTAGATGATAGTAGATTGGAAAATACATAGGTAGATAGATTTATTGATTGAAAGTTGATAGATGACAGAAACATGGATGTATAGAAAGAGTGATAAGCAGATAAAATGCAGTGGCCCAGTTTTAGAAAGATATGTGCACCCCTTTGTTTATCACAGATCTATTCATAATAGCCAATCTGTGTCCGTCAGTAGATGAATGGATGAAGATGTGGTACATATACACAATCTATTATTCAACCATAAGAAGAAAACAAATCCGTCCATTTGTAACTGCATGGATGTAACTAGGAGGTTTTATGCTCAGTGAAGTAATCCAGGAGGAGAAAGACAAGTATCAAATGGGTTGACCCAACGGTGGAGACGGTAAACCAAGAAAAAAACGGAAGGAGGAAAACAGCAGCAGAATCACAGGACCAAAGAATTTACAAAGTTCAGAAATAGAAAGAGAGTGGGGTGGACAGGTGGAAACGGAAGGATAAGGGGGATGGTGGAAGAAAGGTAACATTACCAATACCATGTATAATGAGCTTGGGGTCACGGGGAGGCCTGTATAATACAGAGAGTACAAGTAGTGTTTCTACATTATCTGACTATGCTCATGAAGAGTGACCACAATGGACTGTATAGGGGGATCTAGGTGATGGGTGAGACTAGTAAAGATAATGTTATTCATCCAATTGTAGAGTGATGATAAATAAAGAAGCAAATAATAAATACTTGACAGATGATAGATGAACGATTAACAGATACAAGATAGATGGATAAATATATAGAGGTATAGATAGGTGATAGATTGATATTAAATTAAAAGGTATATAGATGACAGATGATAGATGATAGATAGACAGACAGACAGATGGATAGATAGATAGATAGATATGAAAGATTAGACAGATAAATTGAAGATAGATTAGATACATAGTTTTATTGATAGAACACAGTGGTTCTGTATAAAGACCTGTGCACCTCTTTGTTTATCAGAGCAGTATTCACAATAGTCAATACGTGTCCATCAGTAGATGAATAGATAAAGAAGAAGTGGTACATATTGACAATCAATTCTCATTCAGCATTGGAAGATACCAAATCCTACCATTTACAACAACATGCTCAATGAAATAAGTCAGGAGAAGGACAAGAATCAAATAATTTGACCATTTTTGCGCATGGAGAACCAATAAGAAACTGAAGGAGAATAACAGCAGCAGAAACACAGATCCAAAAATGAAGTAACAGTTACCAAAGGGAAAGCGACAAGGAGGACATGTGAGAATGGAGGGATAACAGTGTGGACAGATAGGATGCATTATGATTAGCATGTGTAATGCTTCTAGGGGTGCACGGGGAGGGCTGAACCAAACAGAGAAGACAGTGATTCTACAGTACCTTGCTCTGTTTAAGGAAGTGGCTGCAGTGGCGCACTGGAGGGATCTTCGTGAATGGGGGAGTCTAGTGCCTGTAATGTTACACATGTCATTATAGATTAATAATAATTAATTAATTTATCCAGCAAAACAAATACAGTAGCCCAGTTTAAAAAGACAAATGCATGCCTATGTTTATCACAGCACTATTCAAAGTGGCCAAGCTAATGGGTCATCTGTAGATTAAAGGCTCAAGAAGATGTGGTACATATACACATGGAATGTTACTCAGCCATAAGAAGAATACAAATCCTATCCTTTGCAACAACATTAATGGAGCTAGAAGGTATTATGCTCAGTGACATAAGTGAGGCAGAGAAAACAAGTATCAAATGATTTGACCCATCTGTGGAGACAAAGAACCAAGATAAAACTGAAGGAGCAAAACACCAGCATACTCACAGAACCCAAGAGTGGGTTAGCAGTTACCAAAGGGCAAAGACTATGGTGGATAGGTAGGAATGCAAGGAGAAGGGCGGGTGTAAGATAGCACAGTTTTTGCTTAGCATTATTGTGTCTGCGGGACATGGGGAGGGCTGTACAACACTGAGAAGACAAGTAGTGATACTACAGTGTCTTACTGTGCTCCTGGACAGTGACTGCAATGGAGTATCCGGAGAGAACTTGGTTATGGTGTGGGTCTAGTAAAATTAATGTTTCTCATGTAATTGTAGATTAATCATAAAAAAATCAATAAATGACTAAATAAATGAATAAATAATAAAGATATAGACATAATGCAACAGCCCAGTTGTAAAAGAAGATGGCTTGCCTCTGTCTCTCACCACACTATTCACAATAACCAAGCTAAATGTCCATCAGTGGATGAGAAGTAGAATATTATTCAGCCGTATGAAGAAAAAGATCCTACGATTTACAACTACATGGATGGAGCTAGAGAGTATTGTGCTAAGTGAAATAAGCCACACAGAGAATGCCAATTGGCAATTGATTTCACTCAAATGTGGAGTATTAGATAAAAGAGAAAACATGTAGTAATAAGACATTAGCTGCCTCACTGAAACCGAGTAGACTAATGGTTACCAAAGGGAAAGTGACTGAGGAGGATGGCTTGGAAGGGAGTAAAGAGAGGTAAAAAGGAGAATTACATGTAGCATTCATGTGAGTATTGGGCGGGTACGAAGAGCACAGAATATCAGCAAAGAACACTACTGTTTCTACAGGGTATTCCTGGGCTCATGGACAGTGACACTTATGGGGTATATGTTGTGGATTTGATAATGGGTGTAGTTTAGTAAACATAATGTTGGTTAAGTAACTGTCTTGTATGGACACGGAAATAAGAAACACTGTATCATTGGTCGGGTTTCAATTATCCCTGATGCTGTCTAGTTGGTCACCGCCCATCTCAACAATATCACACCCCTTGTAGGGCCGCAGGCTCTGAAGTGCGAACCAGCTCCTCTCAGCATACACATTCTGTGTCTATGAAAGAGGCCCACTGTGACATCACGGATTCTCCAGGAAGCAGTGCTCTTCCTGCAAACTCCACTAGCTGATGGTGTTCAGAGCGCAGCCGTGTGGACCTGCACCATCTTACCAAACATAACTAGTTCTGGCCTACATATATATGTAAAATGATGTCACTCATCATTGGAGTATAAGAACAAAGAAAAAACTGTAATAGAATAACAGCAGTCTCACAGAACACAAGAATAGATTAACAGTTACCAAAGGGGAAGACACTGAGATGGATGGTTTGGAATGGAGGGATAAGGGGGTGGGAAGAGAGGGTGCATTTCAGTTAGCATATATAATGAGGAATGGCTGCACGTGCAGTGCTGTACAACAGAGAAGACAACTAGCAATCCACAGTACTTTACTGTGGTGATTGAAGTGACTGCAAAGAGGTATTGAGTGGAACGTGGTAATGGGAGTCTAGTAAATACATTACACATATAAATGTAGATTAAGAGTAAATAAACAACTCAATAATAAACTCCTATCAATAAATCCAATGCAGCAGCCAAGTTAAAAAAAGGCATATACATCCATAGGTTTATCTGCAGTATTCACAGTATCCAAGGCAAGTGTCCTTCTGTAAATTAATGTGTAAAGAAGTTGTGGTACATATACACAATTGAATATTACTCAGCCGTAAGAAGAAAATAAATCCTAACATTTGCGACAACTTGGATGGTACTAGAGGGCAGTATTCTCATGAAATAAGAGGTGGAGAAACACGAGTGTCAAATGATTGGACTCATCTGTGGAGATGTAGAACCAAGAGAAAGCTGAATAAGCAAAACATCAATAGATTCACATATCTGAAGATTGGAATAAGAGACACCAAAGTGAATGGGACTGCGGTGGATAGGAGGGAATGGAGGGTGGAGGGTGGCAGTAAAGAAAGCGTCCTATATGATTTCCATGATGAGTGTCGGTGGCCATTGCAGGGATGGCTGTATAACACAGAGAAGACAAGTATTGATTCTACAATATCTTACTTTGCTCATGCAGATTGACTGCCATGGATAATCCTGCAGTTCTTTGTCATGGGCGTGTTGTTGCCAACGTAAGTTAATCATGTAAATGTACATTAATGAGTTATTAGTAAATGAATGAATGAATAAAATAAATATAGAGTAATAGAATGCAGCAGCACAGGTTAAAGAAGACATGTGCTCACCTTTGTTCATAAACACACTATTAACAATCGCGAAGCTAAGTATCCATCAGCAGATGAAGAGTGGAATATTATTCAGCCATATGAGGAAAACAAATCCTACCATTTACAACAACATGTATGGAGATAGAGGGAATTATGCTCAGTGAAATAAGCGACGGAGAGAAAGAAACGTTGCAAATGACTTCACTCACTTGCAGAGTATTAGAAAAAAGGAAAAAGGTGAAGGAACAAAAGAGCAGCCACCCCGAACTGAAGAATGGACTAACAGTTACGAAAGGAAAAAGACTATGGAGGCATGGTAGTAATGGAGGGATAGGGGCAGGGGGAAGAAACGGTGCATAGAATTTGGATATATAGTGTTGGAGGGAGGGCACATGGAGGGCTATACAACACAGAAGACAAGTAGTGATTCTACATTAACTACACGGAAGGGCAGTGAATGCAATGGGGTATTGGGACATCTTGGTAGTTGGTGGAGTCTAGTAAACAATGTTACTCATGTAATTGAGGATAAATGTGTAATTAATGGTAATTAAAAGACATGAAGAGAGGTACAGAGATGATAGGTATAGACAGATGATAGAGAAAGATGATGATAGATGATATATATTTGATAGATGCATTTGATAGATTAGGCAGTTAGATGAAAGATAGATGAAAGATGACATTAGGTAGATAGGGAGACAGATGATATATTAGATATATAGTTAGATGATAGATAACTGCATAGAGAGATTATACCTATAGATCGATACAGAGATACACAGTAGATGATAGTAGATTGGAAAATACATAGGTAGATAGATTTATTGATTGAAAGTTGATAGATGACAGAAACATGGATGTATAGAAAGAGTGATAAGCAGATAAAATGCAGTGGCCCAGTTTTAGAAAGATATGTGCACCCCTTTGTTTATCACAGATCTATTCATAATAGCCAATCTGTGTCCGTCAGTAGATGAATGGATGAAGATGTGGTACATATACACAATCTATTATTCAACCATAAGAAGAAAACAAATCCGTCCATTTGTAACTGCATGGATGTAACTAGGAGGTTTTATGCTCAGTGAAGTAATCCAGGAGGAGAAAGACAAGTATCAAATGGGTTGACCCAACGGTGGAGACGGTAAACCAAGAAAAAAACGGAAGGAGGAAAACAGCAGCAGAATCACAGGACCAAAGAATTTACAAAGTTCAGAAATAGAAAGAGAGTGGGGTGGACAGGTGGAAACGGAAGGATAAGGGGGATGGTGGAAGAAAGGTAACATTACCAATACCATGTATAATGAGCTTGGGGTCACGGGGAGGCCTGTATAATACAGAGAGTACAAGTAGTGTTTCTACATTATCTGACTATGCTCATGAAGAGTGACCACAATGGACTGTATAGGGGGATCTAGGTGATGGGTGAGACTAGTAAAGATAATGTTATTCATCCAATTGTAGAGTGATGATAAATAAAGAAGCAAATAATAAATACTTGACAGATGATAGATGAACGATTAACAGATACAAGATAGATGGATAAATATATAGAGGTATAGATAGGTGATAGATTGATATTAAATTAAAAGGTATATAGATGACAGATGATAGATGATAGATAGACAGACAGACAGATGGATAGATAGATAGATAGATATGAAAGATTAGACAGATAAATTGAAGATAGATTAGATACATAGTTTTATTGATAGAACACAGTGGTTCTGTATAAAGACCTGTGCACCTCTTTGTTTATCAGAGCAGTATTCACAATAGTCAATACGTGTCCATCAGTAGATGAATAGATAAAGAAGAAGTGGTACATATTGACAATCAATTCTCATTCAGCATTGGAAGATACCAAATCCTACCATTTACAACAACATGCTCAATGAAATAAGTCAGGAGAAGGACAAGAATCAAATAATTTGACCATTTTTGCGCATGGAGAACCAATAAGAAACTGAAGGAGAATAACAGCAGCAGAAACACAGATCCAAAAATGAAGTAACAGTTACCAAAGGGAAAGCGACAAGGAGGACATGTGAGAATGGAGGGATAACAGTGTGGACAGATAGGATGCATTATGATTAGCATGTGTAATGCTTCTAGGGGTGCACGGGGAGGGCTGAACCAAACAGAGAAGACAGTGATTCTACAGTACCTTGCTCTGTTTAAGGAAGTGGCTGCAGTGGCGCACTGGAGGGATCTTCGTGAATGGGGGAGTCTAGTGCCTGTAATGTTACACATGTCATTATAGATTAATAATAATTAATTAATTTATCCAGCAAAACAAATACAGTAGCCCAGTTTAAAAAGACAAATGCATGCCTATGTTTATCACAGCACTATTCAAAGTGGCCAAGCTAATGGGTCATCTGTAGATTAAAGGCTCAAGAAGATGTGGTACATATACACATGGAATGTTACTCAGCCATAAGAAGAATACAAATCCTATCCTTTGCAACAACATTAATGGAGCTAGAAGGTATTATGCTCAGTGACATAAGTGAGGCAGAGAAAACAAGTATCAAATGATTTGACCCATCTGTGGAGACAAAGAACCAAGATAAAACTGAAGGAGCAAAACACCAGCATACTCACAGAACCCAAGAGTGGGTTAGCAGTTACCAAAGGGCAAAGACTATGGTGGATAGGTAGGAATGCAAGGAGAAGGGCGGGTGTAAGATAGCACAGTTTTTGCTTAGCATTATTGTGTCTGCGGGACATGGGGAGGGCTGTACAACACTGAGAAGACAAGTAGTGATACTACAGTGTCTTACTGTGCTCCTGGACAGTGACTGCAATGGAGTATCCGGAGAGAACTTGGTTATGGTGTGGGTCTAGTAAAATTAATGTTTCTCATGTAATTGTAGATTAATCATAAAAAAATCAATAAATGACTAAATAAATGAATAAATAATAAAGATATAGACATAATGCAACAGCCCAGTTGTAAAAGAAGATGGCTTGCCTCTGTCTCTCACCACACTATTCACAATAACCAAGCTAAATGTCCATCAGTGGATGAGAAGTAGAATATTATTCAGCCGTATGAAGAAAAAGATCCTACGATTTACAACTACATGGATGGAGCTAGAGAGTATTGTGCTAAGTGAAATAAGCCACACAGAGAATGCCAATTGGCAATTGATTTCACTCAAATGTGGAGTATTAGATAAAAGAGAAAACATGTAGTAATAAGACATTAGCTGCCTCACTGAAACCGAGTAGACTAATGGTTACCAAAGGGAAAGTGACTGAGGAGGATGGCTTGGAAGGGAGTAAAGAGAGGTAAAAAGGAGAATTACATGTAGCATTCATGTGAGTATTGGGCGGGTACGAAGAGCACAGAATATCAGCAAAGAACACTACTGTTTCTACAGGGTATTCCTGGGCTCATGGACAGTGACACTTATGGGGTATATGTTGTGGATTTGATAATGGGTGTAGTTTAGTAAACATAATGTTGGTTAAGTAACTGTCTTGTATGGACACGGAAATAAGAAACACTGTATCATTGGTCGGGTTTCAATTATCCCTGATGCTGTCTAGTTGGTCACCGCCCATCTCAACAATATCACACCCCTTGTAGGGCCGCAGGCTCTGAAGTGCGAACCAGCTCCTCTCAGCATACACATTCTGTGTCTATGAAAGAGGCCCACTGTGACATCACGGAGTCTCCAGGAAGCAGTGCTCTTCCTGCAAACTCCACTAGCTGATGGTGTTCAGAGCGCAGCCGTGTGGACCTGCACCATCTTACCAAACATAACTAGTTCTGGCCTACATATATATGTAAAATGATGTCACTCATCATTGGAGTATAAGAACAAAGAAAAAACTGTAATAGAATAACAGCAGTCTCACAGAACACAAGAATAGATTAACAGTTACCAAAGGGGAAGACACTGAGATGGATGGTTTGGAATGGAGGGATAAGGGGGTGGGAAGAGAGGGTGCATTTCAGTTAGCATATATAATGAGGAATGGCTGCACGTGCAGTGCTGTACAACAGAGAAGACAACTAGCAATCCACAGTACATTGCTGTGGTGATTGAAGTGACTGCAAAGGGGTATTGAGTGGAACGTGGTAATGGGAGTCTAGTAAATACATTACACATATAAATGTAGATTAAGGGTAAATAAACAACTCAATAATAAACTCCTATCAATAAATCCAATGCAGCAGCCAAGTTAAAAAAAGGCATATACATCCATAGGTTTATCTGCAGTATTCACAGTATCCAAGGCAAGTGTCCTTCAGTAAATTAATGTGTAAAGAAGTTGTGGTACATATACACAATTGAATATTACTCAGCGGTAAGAAGAAAATAAATCCTAACATTTGCGACAACTTGGATGGTACTAGAGGGCAGTATTCTCATGAAATAAGAGGTGGAGAAACACGAGTGTCAAATGATTGGACTCATCTGTGGAGATGTAGAACCAAGAGAAAGCTGAATAAGCAAAACATCAATAGATTCACATATCTGAAGATTGGAATAAGAGACACCAAAGTGAATGGGACTGCGGTGGATAGGAGGGAATGGAGGGTGGAGGGTGGCAGTAAAGAAAGCGTCCTATATGATTTCCATGATGAGTGTCGGTGGCCATTGCAGGGATGGCTGTATAACACAGAGAAGACAAGTATTGATTCTACAATATCTTACTTTGCTCATGCAGATTGACTGCCATGGATAATCCTGCAGTTCTTTGTCATGGGCGTGTTGTTGCAAACGTAAGTTACTCATGTAAATGTACATTAATGAGTTATTAGTAAATGAATGAATGAATAAAATAAATATAGAGTAATAGAATGCAGCAGCACAGGTTAAAGAAGACATGTGCTCACCTTTGTTCATAAACACACTATTAACAATCGCGAAGCTAAGTATCCATCAGCAGATGAAGAGTGGAATATTATTCAGCCATATGAGGAAAACAAATCCTACCATTTACAACAACATGTATGGAGATAGAGGGAATTATGCTCAGTGAAATAAGCGACGGAGAGAAAGAAACGTTGCAAATGACTTCACTCACTTGCAGAGTATTAGAAAAAAGGAAAAAGGTGAAGGAACAAAAGAGCAGCCACCCCGAACTGAAGAATGGACTAACAGTTACGAAAGGAAAAAGACTATGGAGGCATGGTAGTAATGGAGGGATAGGGGCAGGGGGAAGAAACGGTGCATAGAATTTGGATATATAGTGTTGGAGGGAGGGCACATGGAGGGCTATACAACACAGAAGACAAGTAGTGATTCTACATTAACTACACGGAAGGGCAGTGAATGCAATGGGGTATTGGGACATCTTGGTAGTTGGTGGAGTCTAGTAAACAATATTACTCATGTAATTGAGGATAAATGTGTAATTAATGGTAATTAAAAGACATGAAGAGAGGTACAGAGATGATAGGTATAGACAGATGATAGAGAAAGATGATGATAGATGATATATATTTGATAGATGCATTTGATAGATTAGGCAGTTAGATGAAAGATAGATGAAAGATGACATTAGGTAGATAGGGAGACAGATGATATATTAGATATATAGTTAGATGATAGATAACTGCATAGAGAGATTATACCTATAGATCGATACAGAGATACACAGTAGATGATAGTAGATTGGAAAATACATAGGTAGATAGATTTATTGATTGAAAGTTGATAGATGACAGAAACATGGATGTATAGAAAGAGTGATAAGCAGATAAAATGCAGTGGCCCAGTTTTAGAAAGATATGTGCACCCCTTTGTTTATCACAGATCTATTCATAATAGCCAATCTGTGTCCGTCAGTAGATGAATGGATGAAGATGTGGTACATATACACAATCTATTATTCAACCATAAGAAGAAAACAAATCCGTCCATTTGTAACTGCATGGATGGAACTAGGAGGTTTTATGCTCAGTGAAGTAAGCCAGGAGGAGAAAGACAAGTATCAAATGGGTTGACCCAACGGTGGAGACGGTAAACCAAGAAAAAAACGGAAGGAGGAAAACAGCAGCAGAATCACAGGACCAAAGAATTTACAAAGTTCAGAAATAGAAAGAGAGTGGGGTGGACAGGTGGAAACGGAGGGATAAGGGGGATGGTGGAAGAAAGGTAACATTACCAATACCATGTATAATGAGCTTGGGGTCACGGGGAGGCCTGTATAATACAGAGAGTACAAGTAGTGTTTCTACATTATCTGACTATGCTCATGAAGAGTGACCACAATGGACTGTATAGGGGGATCTAGGTGATGGGTGAGACTAGTAAAGATAATGTTATTCATCCAATTGTAGAGTGATGATAAATAAAGAAGCAAAT
The DNA here is from genome assembly GCF_030020395.1 of Manis pentadactyla. Lineage (NCBI taxonomy): Eukaryota > Metazoa > Chordata > Mammalia > Pholidota > Manidae > Manis > Manis pentadactyla. Next base: position 20,687,230 of record NC_080039.1, read on the forward strand.
AATAAATACTTGACAGATGATAGATGAACGATTAACAGATACAAGATAGATGGATAAATATATAGAGGTATAGATAGGTGATAGATTGATATTAAATTAAAAGGTATATAGATGACAGATGATAGATGATAGATAGACAGACAGACAGATGGATAGATAGATAGATAGATATGAAAGATTAGACAGATAAATTGAAGATAGATTAGATACATAGTTTTATTGATAGAACACAGTGGTTCTGTATAAAGACCTGTGCACCTCTTTGTTTATCAGAGCAGTATTCACAATAGTCAATACGTGTCCATCAGTAGATGAATAGATAAAGAAGAAGTGGTACATATTGACAATCAATTCTCATTCAGCATTGGAAGATACCAAATCCTACCATTTACAACAACATGCTCAATGAAATAAGTCAGGAGAAGGACAAGAATCAAATAATTTGACCATTTTTGCGCATGGAGAACCAATAAGAAACTGAAGGAGAATAACAGCAGCAGAAACACAGATCCAAAAATGAAGTAACAGTTACCAAAGGGAAAGCGACAAGGAGGACATGTGAGAATGGAGGGATAACAGTGTGGACAGATAGGATGCATTATGATTAGCATGTGTAATGCTTCTAGGGGTGCACGGGGAGGGCTGAACCAAACAGAGAAGACAGTGATTCTACAGTACCTTGCTCTGTTTAAGGAAGTGGCTGCAGTGGCGCACTGGAGGGATCTTCGTGAATGGGGGAGTCTAGTGCCTGTAATGTTACACATGTCATTATAGATTAATAATAATTAATTAATTTATCCAGCAAAACAAATACAGTAGCCCAGTTTAAAAAGACAAATGCATGCCTATGTTTATCACAGCACTATTCAAAGTGGCCAAGCTAATGGGTCATCTGTAGATTAAAGGCTCAAGAAGATGTGGTACATATACACATGGAATGTTACTCAGCCATAAGAAGAATACAAATCCTATCCTTTGCAACAACATTAATGGAGCTAGAAGGTATTATGCTCAGTGACATAAGTGAGGCAGAGAAAACAAGTATCAAATGATTTGACCCATCTGTGGAGACAAAGAACCAAGATAAAACTGAAGGAGCAAAACACCAGCATACTCACAGAACCCAAGAGTGGGTTAGCAGTTACCAAAGGGCAAAGACTATGGTGGATAGGTAGGAATGCAAGGAGAAGGGCGGGTGTAAGATAGCACAGTTTTTGCTTAGCATTATTGTGTCTGCGGGACATGGGGAGGGCTGTACAACACTGAGAAGACAAGTAGTGATACTACAGTGTCTTACTGTGCTCCTGGACAGTGACTGCAATGGAGTATCCGGAGAGAACTTGGTTATGGTGTGGGTCTAGTAAAATTAATGTTTCTCATGTAATTGTAGATTAATCATAAAAAAATCAATAAATGACTAAATAAATGAATAAATAATAAAGATATAGACATAATGCAACAGCCCAGTTGTAAAAGAAGATGGCTTGCCTCTGTCTCTCACCACACTATTCACAATAACCAAGCTAAATGTCCATCAGTGGATGAGAAGTAGAATATTATTCAGCCGTATGAAGAAAAAGATCCTACGATTTACAACTACATGGATGGAGCTAGAGAGTATTGTGCTAAGTGAAATAAGCCACACAGAGAATGCCAATTGGCAATTGATTTCACTCAAATGTGGAGTATTAGATAAAAGAGAAAACATGTAGTAATAAGACATTAGCTGCCTCACTGAAACCGAGTAGACTAATGGTTACCAAAGGGAAAGTGACTGAGGAGGATGGCTTGGAAGGGAGTAAAGAGAGGTAAAAAGGAGAATTACATGTAGCATTCATGTGAGTATTGGGCGGGTACGAAGAGCACAGAATATCAGCAAAGAACACTACTGTTTCTACAGGGTATTCCTGGGCTCATGGACAGTGACACTTATGGGGTATATGTTGTGGATTTGATAATGGGTGTAGTTTAGTAAACATAATGTTGGTTAAGTAACTGTCTTGTATGGACACGGAAATAAGAAACACTGTATCATTGGTCGGGTTTCAATTATCCCTGATGCTGTCTAGTTGGTCACCGCCCATCTCAACAATATCACACCCCTTGTAGGGCCGCAGGCTCTGAAGTGCGAACCAGCTCCTCTCAGCATACACATTCTGTGTCTATGAAAGAGGCCCACTGTGACATCACGGATTCTCCAGGAAGCAGTGCTCTTCCTGCAAACTCCACTAGCTGATGGTGTTCAGAGCGCAGCCGTGTGGACCTGCACCATCTTACCAAACATAACTAGTTCTGGCCTACATATATATGTAAAATGATGTCACTCATCATTGGAGTATAAGAACAAAGAAAAAACTGTAATAGAATAACAGCAGTCTCACAGAACACAAGAATAGATTAACAGTTACCAAAGGGGAAGACACTGAGATGGATGGTTTGGAATGGAGGGATAAGGGGGTGGGAAGAGAGGGTGCATTTCAGTTAGCATATATAATGAGGAATGGCTGCACGTGCAGTGCTGTACAACAGAGAAGACAACTAGCAATCCACAGTACTTTACTGTGGTGATTGAAGTGACTGCAAAGAGGTATTGAGTGGAACGTGGTAATGGGAGTCTAGTAAATACATTACACATATAAATGTAGATTAAGAGTAAATAAACAACTCAATAATAAACTCCTATCAATAAATCCAATGCAGCAGCCAAGTTAAAAAAAGGCATATACATCCATAGGTTTATCTGCAGTATTCACAGTATCCAAGGCAAGTGTCCTTCTGTAAATTAATGTGTAAAGAAGTTGTGGTACATATACACAATTGAATATTACTCAGCCGTAAGAAGAAAATAAATCCTAACATTTGCGACAACTTGGATGGTACTAGAGGGCAGTATTCTCATGAAATAAGAGGTGGAGAAACACGAGTGTCAAATGATTGGACTCATCTGTGGAGATGTAGAACCAAGAGAAAGCTGAATAAGCAAAACATCAATAGATTCACATATCTGAAGATTGGAATAAGAGACACCAAAGTGAATGGGACTGCGGTGGATAGGAGGGAATGGAGGGTGGAGGGTGGCAGTAAAGAAAGCGTCCTATATGATTTCCATGATGAGTGTCGGTGGCCATTGCAGGGATGGCTGTATAACACAGAGAAGACAAGTATTGATTCTACAATATCTTACTTTGCTCATGCAGATTGACTGCCATGGATAATCCTGCAGTTCTTTGTCATGGGCGTGTTGTTGCCAACGTAAGTTAATCATGTAAATGTACATTAATGAGTTATTAGTAAATGAATGAATGAATAAAATAAATATAGAGTAATAGAATGCAGCAGCACAGGTTAAAGAAGACATGTGCTCACCTTTGTTCATAAACACACTATTAACAATCGCGAAGCTAAGTATCCATCAGCAGATGAAGAGTGGAATATTATTCAGCCATATGAGGAAAACAAATCCTACCATTTACAACAACATGTATGGAGATAGAGGGAATTATGCTCAGTGAAATAAGCGACGGAGAGAAAGAAACGTTGCAAATGACTTCACTCACTTGCAGAGTATTAGAAAAAAGGAAAAAGGTGAAGGAACAAAAGAGCAGCCACCCCGAACTGAAGAATGGACTAACAGTTACGAAAGGAAAAAGACTATGGAGGCATGGTAGTAATGGAGGGATAGGGGCAGGGGGAAGAAACGGTGCATAGAATTTGGATATATAGTGTTGGAGGGAGGGCACATGGAGGGCTATACAACACAGAAGACAAGTAGTGATTCTACATTAACTACACGGAAGGGCAGTGAATGCAATGGGGTATTGGGACATCTTGGTAGTTGGTGGAGTCTAGTAAACAATGTTACTCATGTAATTGAGGATAAATGTGTAATTAATGGTAATTAAAAGACATGAAGAGAGGTACAGAGATGATAGGTATAGACAGATGATAGAGAAAGATGATGATAGATGATATATATTTGATAGATGCATTTGATAGATTAGGCAGTTAGATGAAAGATAGATGAAAGATGACATTAGGTAGATAGGGAGACAGATGATATATTAGATATATAGTTAGATGATAGATAACTGCATAGAGAGATTATACCTATAGATCGATACAGAGATACACAGTAGATGATAGTAGATTGGAAAATACATAGGTAGATAGATTTATTGATTGAAAGTTGATAGATGACAGAAACATGGATGTATAGAAAGAGTGATAAGCAGATAAAATGCAGTGGCCCAGTTTTAGAAAGATATGTGCACCCCTTTGTTTATCACAGATCTATTCATAATAGCCAATCTGTGTCCGTCAGTAGATGAATGGATGAAGATGTGGTACATATACACAATCTATTATTCAACCATAAGAAGAAAACAAATCCGTCCATTTGTAACTGCATGGATGTAACTAGGAGGTTTTATGCTCAGTGAAGTAATCCAGGAGGAGAAAGACAAGTATCAAATGGGTTGACCCAACGGTGGAGACGGTAAACCAAGAAAAAAACGGAAGGAGGAAAACAGCAGCAGAATCACAGGACCAAAGAATTTACAAAGTTCAGAAATAGAAAGAGAGTGGGGTGGACAGGTGGAAACGGAAGGATAAGGGGGATGGTGGAAGAAAGGTAACATTACCAATACCATGTATAATGAGCTTGGGGTCACGGGGAGGCCTGTATAATACAGAGAGTACAAGTAGTGTTTCTACATTATCTGACTATGCTCATGAAGAGTGACCACAATGGACTGTATAGGGGGATCTAGGTGATGGGTGAGACTAGTAAAGATAATGTTATTCATCCAATTGTAGAGTGATGATAAATAAAGAAGCAAATAATAAATACTTGACAGATGATAGATGAACGATTAACAGATACAAGATAGATGGATAAATATATAGAGGTATAGATAGGTGATAGATTGATATTAAATTAAAAGGTATATAGATGACAGATGATAGATGATAGATAGACAGACAGACAGATGGATAGATAGATAGATAGATATGAAAGATTAGACAGATAAATTGAAGATAGATTAGATACATAGTTTTATTGATAGAACACAGTGGTTCTGTATAAAGACCTGTGCACCTCTTTGTTTATCAGAGCAGTATTCACAATAGTCAATACGTGTCCATCAGTAGATGAATAGATAAAGAAGAAGTGGTACATATTGACAATCAATTCTCATTCAGCATTGGAAGATACCAAATCCTACCATTTACAACAACATGCTCAATGAAATAAGTCAGGAGAAGGACAAGAATCAAATAATTTGACCATTTTTGCGCATGGAGAACCAATAAGAAACTGAAGGAGAATAACAGCAGCAGAAACACAGATCCAAAAATGAAGTAACAGTTACCAAAGGGAAAGCGACAAGGAGGACATGTGAGAATGGAGGGATAACAGTGTGGACAGATAGGATGCATTATGATTAGCATGTGTAATGCTTCTAGGGGTGCACGGGGAGGGCTGAACCAAACAGAGAAGACAGTGATTCTACAGTACCTTGCTCTGTTTAAGGAAGTGGCTGCAGTGGCGCACTGGAGGGATCTTCGTGAATGGGGGAGTCTAGTGCCTGTAATGTTACACATGTCATTATAGATTAATAATAATTAATTAATTTATCCAGCAAAACAAATACAGTAGCCCAGTTTAAAAAGACAAATGCATGCCTATGTTTATCACAGCACTATTCAAAGTGGCCAAGCTAATGGGTCATCTGTAGATTAAAGGCTCAAGAAGATGTGGTACATATACACATGGAATGTTACTCAGCCATAAGAAGAATACAAATCCTATCCTTTGCAACAACATTAATGGAGCTAGAAGGTATTATGCTCAGTGACATAAGTGAGGCAGAGAAAACAAGTATCAAATGATTTGACCCATCTGTGGAGACAAAGAACCAAGATAAAACTGAAGGAGCAAAACACCAGCATACTCACAGAACCCAAGAGTGGGTTAGCAGTTACCAAAGGGCAAAGACTATGGTGGATAGGTAGGAATGCAAGGAGAAGGGCGGGTGTAAGATAGCACAGTTTTTGCTTAGCATTATTGTGTCTGCGGGACATGGGGAGGGCTGTACAACACTGAGAAGACAAGTAGTGATACTACAGTGTCTTACTGTGCTCCTGGACAGTGACTGCAATGGAGTATCCGGAGAGAACTTGGTTATGGTGTGGGTCTAGTAAAATTAATGTTTCTCATGTAATTGTAGATTAATCATAAAAAAATCAATAAATGACTAAATAAATGAATAAATAATAAAGATATAGACATAATGCAACAGCCCAGTTGTAAAAGAAGATGGCTTGCCTCTGTCTCTCACCACACTATTCACAATAACCAAGCTAAATGTCCATCAGTGGATGAGAAGTAGAATATTATTCAGCCGTATGAAGAAAAAGATCCTACGATTTACAACTACATGGATGGAGCTAGAGAGTATTGTGCTAAGTGAAATAAGCCACACAGAGAATGCCAATTGGCAATTGATTTCACTCAAATGTGGAGTATTAGATAAAAGAGAAAACATGTAGTAATAAGACATTAGCTGCCTCACTGAAACCGAGTAGACTAATGGTTACCAAAGGGAAAGTGACTGAGGAGGATGGCTTGGAAGGGAGTAAAGAGAGGTAAAAAGGAGAATTACATGTAGCATTCATGTGAGTATTGGGCGGGTACGAAGAGCACAGAATATCAGCAAAGAACACTACTGTTTCTACAGGGTATTCCTGGGCTCATGGACAGTGACACTTATGGGGTATATGTTGTGGATTTGATAATGGGTGTAGTTTAGTAAACATAATGTTGGTTAAGTAACTGTCTTGTATGGACACGGAAATAAGAAACACTGTATCATTGGTCGGGTTTCAATTATCCCTGATGCTGTCTAGTTGGTCACCGCCCATCTCAACAATATCACACCCCTTGTAGGGCCGCAGGCTCTGAAGTGCGAACCAGCTCCTCTCAGCATACACATTCTGTGTCTATGAAAGAGGCCCACTGTGACATCACGGAGTCTCCAGGAAGCAGTGCTCTTCCTGCAAACTCCACTAGCTGATGGTGTTCAGAGCGCAGCCGTGTGGACCTGCACCATCTTACCAAACATAACTAGTTCTGGCCTACATATATATGTAAAATGATGTCACTCATCATTGGAGTATAAGAACAAAGAAAAAACTGTAATAGAATAACAGCAGTCTCACAGAACACAAGAATAGATTAACAGTTACCAAAGGGGAAGACACTGAGATGGATGGTTTGGAATGGAGGGATAAGGGGGTGGGAAGAGAGGGTGCATTTCAGTTAGCATATATAATGAGGAATGGCTGCACGTGCAGTGCTGTACAACAGAGAAGACAACTAGCAATCCACAGTACATTGCTGTGGTGATTGAAGTGACTGCAAAGGGGTATTGAGTGGAACGTGGTAATGGGAGTCTAGTAAATACATTACACATATAAATGTAGATTAAGGGTAAATAAACAACTCAATAATAAACTCCTATCAATAAATCCAATGCAGCAGCCAAGTTAAAAAAAGGCATATACATCCATAGGTTTATCTGCAGTATTCACAGTATCCAAGGCAAGTGTCCTTCAGTAAATTAATGTGTAAAGAAGTTGTGGTACATATACACAATTGAATATTACTCAGCGGTAAGAAGAAAATAAATCCTAACATTTGCGACAACTTGGATGGTACTAGAGGGCAGTATTCTCATGAAATAAGAGGTGGAGAAACACGAGTGTCAAATGATTGGACTCATCTGTGGAGATGTAGAACCAAGAGAAAGCTGAATAAGCAAAACATCAATAGATTCACATATCTGAAGATTGGAATAAGAGACACCAAAGTGAATGGGACTGCGGTGGATAGGAGGGAATGGAGGGTGGAGGGTGGCAGTAAAGAAAGCGTCCTATATGATTTCCATGATGAGTGTCGGTGGCCATTGCAGGGATGGCTGTATAACACAGAGAAGACAAGTATTGATTCTACAATATCTTACTTTGCTCATGCAGATTGACTGCCATGGATAATCCTGCAGTTCTTTGTCATGGGCGTGTTGTTGCAAACGTAAGTTACTCATGTAAATGTACATTAATGAGTTATTAGTAAATGAATGAATGAATAAAATAAATATAGAGTAATAGAATGCAGCAGCACAGGTTAAAGAAGACATGTGCTCACCTTTGTTCATAAACACACTATTAACAATCGCGAAGCTAAGTATCCATCAGCAGATGAAGAGTGGAATATTATTCAGCCATATGAGGAAAACAAATCCTACCATTTACAACAACATGTATGGAGATAGAGGGAATTATGCTCAGTGAAATAAGCGACGGAGAGAAAGAAACGTTGCAAATGACTTCACTCACTTGCAGAGTATTAGAAAAAAGGAAAAAGGTGAAGGAACAAAAGAGCAGCCACCCCGAACTGAAGAATGGACTAACAGTTACGAAAGGAAAAAGACTATGGAGGCATGGTAGTAATGGAGGGATAGGGGCAGGGGGAAGAAACGGTGCATAGAATTTGGATATATAGTGTTGGAGGGAGGGCACATGGAGGGCTATACAACACAGAAGACAAGTAGTGATTCTACATTAACTACACGGAAGGGCAGTGAATGCAATGGGGTATTGGGACATCTTGGTAGTTGGTGGAGTCTAGTAAACAATATTACTCATGTAATTGAGGATAAATGTGTAATTAATGGTAATTAAAAGACATGAAGAGAGGTACAGAGATGATAGGTATAGACAGATGATAGAGAAAGATGATGATAGATGATATATATTTGATAGATGCATTTGATAGATTAGGCAGTTAGATGAAAGATAGATGAAAGATGACATTAGGTAGATAGGGAGACAGATGATATATTAGATATATAGTTAGATGATAGATAACTGCATAGAGAGATTATACCTATAGATCGATACAGAGATACACAGTAGATGATAGTAGATTGGAAAATACATAGGTAGATAGATTTATTGATTGAAAGTTGATAGATGACAGAAACATGGATGTATAGAAAGAGTGATAAGCAGATAAAATGCAGTGGCCCAGTTTTAGAAAGATATGTGCACCCCTTTGTTTATCACAGATCTATTCATAATAGCCAATCTGTGTCCGTCAGTAGATGAATGGATGAAGATGTGGTACATATACACAATCTATTATTCAACCATAAGAAGAAAACAAATCCGTCCATTTGTAACTGCATGGATGGAACTAGGAGGTTTTATGCTCAGTGAAGTAAGCCAGGAGGAGAAAGACAAGTATCAAATGGGTTGACCCAACGGTGGAGACGGTAAACCAAGAAAAAAACGGAAGGAGGAAAACAGCAGCAGAATCACAGGACCAAAGAATTTACAAAGTTCAGAAATAGAAAGAGAGTGGGGTGGACAGGTGGAAACGGAGGGATAAGGGGGATGGTGGAAGAAAGGTAACATTACCAATACCATGTATAATGAGCTTGGGGTCACGGGGAGGCCTGTATAATACAGAGAGTACAAGTAGTGTTTCTACATTATCTGACTATGCTCATGAAGAGTGACCACAATGGACTGTATAGGGGGATCTAGGTGATGGGTGAGACTAGTAAAGATAATGTTATTCATCCAATTGTAGAGTGATGATAAATAAAGAAGCAAATAATAAATACTTGACAGATGATAGATGAACGATTAACAGATACAAGATAGATGGATAAATATATAGAGGTATAGATAGGTGATAGATTGATATTAAATTAAAAGGTATATAGATGACAGATGATAGATGATAGATAGACAGACAGACAGATGGATAGATAGATAGATAGATATGAAAGATTAGACAGATAAATTGAAGATAGATTAGATACATAGTTTTATTGATAGAACACAGTGGTTCTGTATAAAGACCTGTGCACCTCTTTGTTTATCAGAGCAGTATTCACAATAGTCAATACGTGTCCATCAGTAGATGAATAGATAAAGAAGAAGTGGTACATATTGACAATCAATTCTCATTCAGCATTGGAAGATACCAAATCCTACCATTTACAACAACATGCTCAATGAAATAAGTCAGGAGAAGGACAAGAATCAAATAATTTGACCATTTTTGCGCATGGAGAACCAATAAGAAACTGAAGGAGAATAACAGCAGCAGAAACACAGATCCAAAAATGAAGTAACAGTTACCAAAGGGAAAGCGACAAGGAGGACATGTGAGAATGGAGGGATAACAGTGTGGACAGATAGGATGCATTATGATTAGCATGTGTAATGCTTCTAGGGGTGCACGGGGAGGGCTGAACCAAACAGAGAAGACAGTGATTCTACAGTACCTTGCTCTGTTTAAGGAAGTGGCTGCAGTGGCGCACTGGAGGGATCTTCGTGAATGGGGGAGTCTAGTGCCTGTAATGTTACACATGTCATTATAGATTAATAATAATTAATTAATTTATCCAGCAAAACAAATACAGTAGCCCAGTTTAAAAAGACAAATGCATGCCTATGTTTATCACAGCACTATTCAAAGTGGCCAAGCTAATGGGTCATCTGTAGATTAAAGGCTCAAGAAGATGTGGTACATATACACATGGAATGTTACTCAGCCATAAGAAGAATACAAATCCTATCCTTTGCAACAACATTAATGGAGCTAGAAGGTATTATGCTCAGTGACATAAGTGAGGCAGAGAAAACAAGTATCAAATGATTTGACCCATCTGTGGAGACAAAGAACCAAGATAAAACTGAAGGAGCAAAACACCAGCATACTCACAGAACCCAAGAGTGGGTTAACAGTTACCAAAGGGCAAAGACTATGGTGGATAGGTAGGAATGCAAGGAGAAGGGCGGGTGTAAGATAGCACAGTTTTTGCTTAGCATTATTGTGTCTGCGGGACATGGGGAGGGCTGTACAACACTGAGAAGACAAGTAGTGATACTACAGTGTCTTACTGTGCTCCTGGACAGTGACTGCAATGGAGTATCCGGAGAGAACTTGGTTATGGTGTGGGTCTAGTAAAATTAATGTTTCTCATGTAATTGTAGATTAATCATAAAAAAATCAATAAATGACTAAATAAATGAATAAATAATAAAGATATAGACATAATGCAACAGCCCAGTTGTAAAAGAAGATGGCTTGCCTCTGTCTCTCACCACACTATTCACAATAACCAAGCTAAATGTCCATCAGTGGATGAGAAGTAGAATATTATTCAGCCGTATGAAGAAAAAGATCCTACGATTTACAACTACATGGATGGAGCTAGAGAGTATTGTGCTAAGTGAAATAAGCCACACAGAGAATGCCAATTGGCAATTGATTTCACTCAAATGTGGAGTATTAGATAAAAGAGAAAACATGTAGTAATAAGACATTAGCTGCCTCACTGAAACCGAGTAGACTAATGGTTACCAAAGGGAAAGTGACTGAGGAGGATGGCTTGGAAGGGAGTAAAGAGAGGTAAAAAGGAGAATTACATGTAGCATTCATGTGAGTATTGGGCGGGTACGAAGAGCACAGAATATCAGCAAAGAACACTACTGTTTCTACAGGGTATTCCTGGGCTCATGGACAGTGACACTTATGGGGTATATGTTGTGGATTTGATAATGGGTGTAGTTTAGTAAACATAATGTTGGTTAAGTAACTGTCTTGTATGGACACGGAAATAAGAAACACTCTATCATTGGTCGGGTTTCAATTATCCCTGATGCTGTCTAGTTGGTCACCGCCCATCTCAACAATATCACACCCCTTGTAGGGCCGCAGGCTCTGAAGTGCGAACCAGCTCCTCTCAGCATACACATTCTGTGTCTATGAAAGAGGCCCACTGTGACATCACGGAGTCTCCAGGAAGCAGTGCTCTTCCTGCAAACTCCACTAGCTGATGGTGTTCAGAGCGCAGCCGTGTGGACCTGCACCATCTTACCAAACATAACTAGTTCTGGCCTACATATATATGTAAAATGATGTCACTCATCATAAGAGTATAAGAACAAAGAAAAAACTGTAATAGAATAACAGCAGTCTCACAGAACACAAGAATAGATTAACAGATACCAAAGGGGAAGACACTGAGATGGATGGTTTGGAATGGAGGGATAAGGGGGTGGGAAGAGAGGGTGCATTTCAGTTAGCATATATAATGAGAAATGGCTGCACGTGCAGTGCTGTACAACAGAGAAGACAACTAGCAATCCACAGTACATTGCTGTGGTGATTGAAGTGACTGCAAAGGGGTATTGAGTGGAACGTGGTAATGGGAGTCTAGTAAATACATTACACATATAAATGTAGATTAAGGGTAAATAAACAACTCAATAATAAACTCCTATCAATAAATCCAATGCAGCAGCCAAGTTAAAAAAAGGCATATACATCCATAGGTTTATCTGCAGTATTCACAGTATCCAAGGCAAGTGTCCTTCAGTAAATTAATGTGTAAAGAAGTTGTGGTACATATACACAATTGAATATTACTCAGCGGTAAGAAGAAAATAAATCCTAACATTTGCGACAACTTGGATGGTACTAGAGGGCAGTATTCTCATGAAATAAGAGGTGGAGAAACACGAGTGTCAAATGATTGGACTCATCTGTGGAGATGTAGAACCAAGAGAAAGCTGAATAAGCAAAACATCAATAGATTCACATATCTGAAGATTGGAATAAGAGACACCAAAGTGAATGGGACTGCGGTGGATAGGAGGGAATGGAGGGTGGAGGGTGGCAGTAAAGAAAGCGTCCTATATGATTTCCATGATGAGTGTCGGTGGCCATTGCAGGGATGGCTGTATAACACAGAGAAGACAAGTATTGATTCTACAATATCTTACTTTGCTCATGCAGATTGACTGCCATGGATAATCCTGCAGTTCTTTGTCATGGGCGTGTTGTTGCAAACGTAAGTTACTCATGTAAATGTACATTAATGAGTTATTAGTAAATGAATGAATGAATAAAATAAATATAGAGTAATAGAATGCAGCAGCACAGGTTAAAGAAGACATGTGCTCACCTTTGTTCATAAACACACTATTAACAATCGCGAAGCTAAGTATCCATCAGCAGATGAAGAGTGGAATATTATTCAGCCATATGAGGAAAACAAATCCTACCATTTACAACAACATGTATGGAGATAGAGGGAATTATGCTCAGTGAAATAAGTGACGGAGAGAAAGAAACGTTGCAAATGACTTCACTCACTTGCAGAGTATTAGAAAAAAGGAAAAAGGTGAAGGAACAAAAGAGCAGCCACCCCGAACTGAAGAATGGACTAACAGTTACGAAAGGAAAAAGACTATGGAGGCATGGTAGTAATGGAGGGATAGGGGCAGGGGGAAGAAACGGTGCATAGAATTTGGATATATAGTGTTGGAGGGAGGGCACATGGAGGGCTATACAACACAGAAGACAAGTAGTGATTCTACATTAACTACACGGAAGGGCAGTGAATGCAATGGGGTATTGGGACATCTTGGTAGTTGGTGGAGTCTAGTAAACAATATTACTCATGTAATTGAGGATAAATGTGTAATTAATGGTAATTAAAAGACATGAAGAGAGGTACAGAGATGATAGGTATAGACAGATGATAGAGAAAGATGATGATAGATGATATATATTTGATAGATGCATTTGATAGATTAGGCAGTTAGATGAAAGATAGATGAAAGATGACATTAGGTAGATAGGGAGACAGATGATATATTAGATATATAGTTAGATGATAGATAACTGCATAGAGAGATTATACCTATAGATCGATACAGAGATACACAGTAGATGATAGTAGATTGGAAAATACATAGGTAGATAGATTTATTGATTGAAAGTTGATAGATGACAGAAACATGGATGTATAGAAAGAGTGATAAGCAGATAAAATGCAGTGGCCCAGTTTTAGAAAGATATGTGCACCCCTTTGTTTATCACAGATCTATTCATAATAGCCAATCTGTGTCCGTCAGCAGATGAATGGATGAAGATGTGGTACATATACACAATCTATTATTCAACCATAAGAAGAAAACAAATCCGTCCATTTGTAACTGCATGGATGGAACTAGGAGGTTTTATGCTCAGTGAAGTAAGCCAGGAGGAGAAAGACAAGTATCAAATGGGTTGACCCAACGGTGGAGACGGTAAACCAAGAAAAAAACGGAAGGAGGAAAACAGCAGCAGAATCACAGGACCAAAGAATTTACAAAGTTCAGAAATAGAAAGAGAGTGGGGTGGACAGGTGGAAACGGAGGGATAAGGGGGATGGTGGAAGAAAGGTAACATTACCAATACCATGTATAATGAGCTTGGGGTCACGGGGAGGCCTGTATAATACAGAGAGTACAAGTAGTGTTTCTACATTATCTGACTATGCTCATGAAGAGTGACCACAATGGACTGTATAGGGGGATCTAGGTGATGGGTGAGACTAGTAAAGATAATGTTATTCATCCAATTGTAGAGTGATGATAAATAAAGAAGCAAATAATAAATACTTGACAGATGATAGATGAACGATTAACAGATACAAGATAGATGGATAAATATATAGAGGTATAGATAGGTGATAGATTGATATTAAATTAAAAGGTATATAGATGACAGATGATAGATGATAGATAGACAGACAGACAGATGGATAGATAGATAGATATGAAAGATTAGACAGATAAATTGAAGATAGATTAGATACATAGTTTTATTGATAGAACACAGTGGTTCTGTATAAAGACCTGTGCACCTCTTTGTTTATCAGAGCAGTATTCACAATAGTCAATACGTGTCCATCAGTAGATGAATAGATAAAGAAGATATGGTACATATTGACAATCAATTCTCATTCAGCATTGGAAGATACCAAATCCTACCATTTACAACAACATGCTCAATGAAATAAGTCAGGAGAAGGACAAGAATCAAATATTTTGACCATTTTTGCGCATGGAGAACCAATAAGAAACTGAAGGAGAATAACAGCAGCAGAAACACAGATCCAAAAATGAAGTAACAGTTACCAAAGGGAAAGCGACAAGGAGGACATGTGAGAATGGAGGGATAACAGTGTGGACAGAAAGGATGCATTATGATTAGCATGTGTAATGCTTCTAGGGGTGCACGGGGAGGGCTGAACCAAACAGAGAAGACAGTGATTCTACAGTACCTTGCTCTGTTTAAGGAAGTGGCTGCAGTGGCGCACTGGAGGGATCTTCGTGAATGGGGGAGTCTAGTGCCTGTAATGTTACACATGTCATTATAGATTAATAATAATTAATTAATTTATCCAGCAAAACAAATACAGTAGCCCAGTTTAAAAAGACAAATGCATGCCTATGTTTATCACAGCACTATTCAAAGTGGCCAAGCTAATGGGTCATCTGTAGATTAAAGGCTCAAGAAGATGTGGTACATATACACATGGAAAGTTACTCAGCCATAAGAAGAATACAAATCCTATCCTTTGCAACAACATTAATGGAGCTAGAAGGTATTATGCTCAGTGACATAAGTGAGGCAGAGGAAACAAGTACCAAATGATTTGACCCATCTGTGGAGACAAAGAACCAAGATAAAACTGAAGGAGCAAAACACCAGCATACTCACAGAACCCAAGAGTGGGTTAACAGTTACCAAAGGGCAAAGACTATGGTGGTTAGGTAGGAATGCAAGGAGAAGGGCGGGTGTAAGATAGCACAGTTTTTGCTTAGCATTATTGTGTCTGCGGGACATGGGGAGGGCTGTACAACACTGAGAAGACAAGTAGTGATTCTACAGTGTCTTACTATGCTCCTGGACAGTGACTGCAATGGAGTATCCGGAGAGAACTTGGTTATGGTGTGGGTCTAGTAAAATTAATGTTTCTCATGTAATTGTAGATTAATCATAAAAAAATCAATAAATGACTAAATAAATGAATAAATAATAAAGATATAGACATAATGCAACAGCCCAGTTGTAAAAGAAGATGGCTTGCCTCTGTCTCTCACCACACTATTCACAATAACCAAGCTAAATGTCCATCAGTGGATGAGAAGTAGAATATTATTCAGCCGTATGAAGAAAAAAGTTCCTACGATTTACAACTACATGGATGGAGCTAGAGAGTATTGTGCTAAGTGAAATAAGCCACACAGAGAATGCCAAGTGGCAATTGATTTCACTCAAATGTGGAGTATTAGATAAAAGAGAAAACATGTAGTAATAAGACATTAGCTGCCTCACTGAAACCGAGTAGACTAATGGTTACCAAAGGGAAAGTGACTGAGGAGGATGGCTTGGAAGGGAGTAAAGAGAGGTAAAAAGGAGAATTACATGTAGCATTCATGTGAGTATTGGGCGGGTAAGAAGAGCACAGAATATCAGCAAAGAACACTACTGTTTCTACAGGGTATTCCTGGGCTCATGGACAGTGACACTTATGGGGTATATGTTGTGGATTTGATAATGGGGGTAGTTTAGTAAACATAATGTTGGTTAAGTAACTGTCTTGTATGGACACGGAAATAAGAAACACTGTATCATTGGTCGGGTTTCAATTATCCCTGATGCTGTCTAGTTGGTCACCGCCCATCTCAACAATATCACACCCCTTGTAGGGCCGCAGGCTCTGAAGTGCGAACCAGCTCCTCTCAGCATACACATTCTGTGTCTATGAAAGAGGCCCACTGTGACATCACGGAGTCT
Organism: Manis pentadactyla; assembly: GCF_030020395.1. NCBI lineage: Eukaryota > Metazoa > Chordata > Mammalia > Pholidota > Manidae > Manis > Manis pentadactyla. The sequence continues at coordinate 20,703,944 of NC_080039.1, forward strand.
CCAGGAAGCAGTGCTCTTCCTGCAAACTCCACTAGCTGATGGTGTTCAGAGAGCAGCCGTGTGGACCTGCACCATCTTACCAAACATAACTAGTTCTGGCCTACATATATATGTAAAATGATGTCACTCATCATTGGAGTATAAGAACAAAGAAAAAACTGTAATAGAATAACAGCAGTCTCACAGAACACAAGAATAGATTAACAGTTACCAAAGGGGAAGACACTGAGATGGATGGTTTGGAATGGAGGGATAAGGGGGTGGGAAGAGAGGGTGCATTTCAGTTAGCATATATAATGAGGAATGGCTGCACGTGCAGTGCTGTACAACAGAGAAGACAACTGGCAATCCACAGTACATTGCTGTAGTGATTGAAGTGACTGCAAAGGGGTATTGGGTGTAACGTGGTAATGGGTGTCTAGTAAATACATTACACATATAAATGTAGATTAAGAGTAAATAAACAACTCAATAATAAACTCCTATCAATAAATCCAATGCAGCAGCCAAGTTAAAAAAAGGCATATACATCCATAGGTTTATCTGCAGTATTCACAGTATCCAAGGTAAGTGTCCTTCAGTAAATTAATGTGTAAAGAAGTTGAGGTACATATACACAATTGAATATTACTCAGCCGTACGAAGAAAATAAATCCTAACATTTGCGACACTTGGATGGTACTAGAGGGCAGTATTCTCATGAAATAAGAGGTGGAGAAACACGAGTGTCAAATGATTGGACTCATCTGTGGAGATGTAGAACCAAGAGAAAGCTGAATAAGCAAAACATCAATAGATTCACATATCTGAAGATTGGAATAAGAGACACCAAAGTGAATGGGACTGCGGTGGATAGGAGGGAATGGAGGGTGGAGGGTGGCAGTAAAGAAAGCGTCCTATATGATTTCCATGATGAGTGTCGGTGGCCATTGCAGGGATGGCTGTATAACACAGAGAAGACAAGTATTGATTCTACAATATCTTACTTTGCTCATGCAGATTGACTGCCATGGATAATCCTGCAGTTCTTTGTCATGGGCGTGTTGTTGCAAACGTAAGTTACTCATGTAAATGTACATTAATGAGTTATTAGTAAATGAATGAATGAATAAAATAAATATAGATTAATAGAATGCAGCAGCACAGGTTAAAGAAGACATGTGCTCACCTTTGTTCATAAACACACTATTAACAATCGCGAAGCTAAGTATCCATCAGCAGATGAAGAGTGGAATATTATTCAGCCATATGAGGAAAACAAATCCTACCATTTACAACAACATGTATGGAGATAGAGGGAATTATGCTCAGTGAAATAAGCGACGGAGAGAAAGAAACGTTGCAAATGACTTCACTCACTTGCAGAGTATTAGAAAAAAGGAAAAAGGTGAAGGAACAAAAGAGCAGCCACCCCGAACTGAAGAATGGACTAACAGTTACGAAAGGAAAAAGACTATGGAGGCATGGTAGTAATGGAGGGATAGGGGCAGGGGGAAGAAACGGTGCATAGAATTTGGATATATAGTGTTGGAGGGAGGGCACATGGAGGGCTATACAACACAGAAGACAAGTAGTGATTCTACATTAACTACATGGAAGGGCAGTGAATGCAATGGGGTATTGGGACATCTTGGTAGTTGGTGGAGTCTAGTAAACAATGTTACTCATGTAATTGTGGATAAATGTGTAATTAATGGTAATTAAAAGACATGAAGAGAGGTACAGAGGTGATAGGTATAGACAGATGATAGAGAAGATGATGATAGATGATATATATTTGATAGATGCATTTGATAGATTAGGCAGTTAGATGAAAGATAGATGAAAGATGACATTAGGTAGATAGGGAGACAGATGATATATTAGATATATAGTTAGATGATAGATAACTGCATAGAGAGATTATACCTATAGATCGATACAGAGATACACAGTAGATGATAGTAGATTGGAAAATACATAGGTAGATAGATTTATTGATTGAAAGTTGATAGATGACAGAAACATGGATGTATAGAAAGAGTGATAAGCAGATAAAATGCAGTGGCCCAATTTTAGAAAGATATGTGCACCCCTTTGTTTATCACAGATCTATTCATAATAGCCAATCTGTGTCCGTCAGTAGATGAATGGATGAAGATGTGGTACATATACACAATCTATTATTCAACCATAAGAAGAAAACAAATCCGTCCATTTGTAACTGAATGGATGGAACTAGGAGGTTTTATGCTCAGTGAAGTAAGCCAGGAGGAGAAAGACAAGTATCAAATGGGTTGACCCAACGGTGGAGACGGTAAACCAAGAAAAAAACGGAAGGAGGAAAACAGCAGCAGAATCACAGGACCAAAGAATTTACAAAGTTCAGAAATAGAAAGAGAGTGGGGTGGACAGGTGGAAACGGAGGGATAAGGGGGATGGTGGAAGAAAGGTAACATTACCAATACCATGTATAATGAGCTTGGGGTCACGGGGAGGCCTGTATAATACAGAGTACAAGTAGTGTTTCTACATTATCTGACTATGCTCATGAAGAGTGACCACAATGGACTGTATAGGGGGATCTAGGTGATGGGTGAGACTAGTAAAGATAATGTTATTCATCCAATTGTAGAGTGATGATAAATAAAGAAGCAAATAATAAATACTTGACAGATGATAGATGAACGATTAACAGATACAAGATAGATGGATAAATATATAGAGGTATAGATAGGTGATAGATTGATATTAAATTAAAAGGTATATAGATGACAGATGATAGATGATAGATAGAGAGACAGACAGATGGATAGATAGATAGATAGATATGAAAGATTAGACAGATAAATTGAAGATAGATTAGATATATAGATTTATTGATAGAACACAGTGGTTCTGTATAAAGACCTGTGCACCTCTTTGTTTATCAGAGCAGTATTCACAATAGTCAATACGTGTCCATCAGTAGATGAATAGATAAAGAAGATGTGGTACATATTGACAATCAATTCTCATTCAGCATTGGAAGATACCAAATCCTACCATTTACAACAACATGCTCAATGAAATAAGTCAGGAGAAGGACAAGAATCAAATAATTAGACCATTTTTGCGCATGGAGAACCAATAAGAAACTGAAGGAGAATAACAGCAGCAGAAACACAGATCCAAAAATGAAGTAACAGTTACCAAAGGGAAAGCGACAAGGAGGACATGTGAGAATGGAGGGATAACAGTGTGGACAGAAAGGATGCATTATGATTAGCATGTGTAATGCTTCTAGGGGTGCACGGGGAGGGCTGAACCAAACAGAGAAGACAGTGATTCTACAGTACCTTGCTCTGTTTAAGGAAGTGGCTGCAGTGGCGCACTGGAGGGATCTTCGTGAATGGGGGAGTCTAGTGCCTGTAATGTTACACATGTCATTATAGATTAATAATAATTAATTAATTTATCCAGCAAAACAAATACAGTAGCCCAGTTTAAAAAGACAAATGCATGCCTATGTTTATCACAGCACTATTCAAAGTGGCCAAGCTAATGGGTCATCTGTAGATTAAAGGCTCAAGAAGATGTGGTACATATACACATGGAATGTTACTCAGCCATAAGAAGAATACAAATCCTATCCTTTGCAACAACATTAATGGAGCTAGAAGGTATTATGCTCAGTGACATAAGTGAGGCAGAGGAAACAAGTATCAAATGATTTGACCCATCTGTGGAGACAAAGAACCAAGATAAAACTGAAGGAGCAAAACACCAGCATACTCACAGAACCCAAGAGTGGGTTAACAGTTACCAAAGGGCAAAGACTATGGTGGATAGGTAGGAATGCAAGGAGAAGGGCGGGTGTAAGATAGCACAGTTTTTGCTTAGCATTATTGTGTCTGCGGGACATGGGGAGGGCTGTACAACACTGAGAAGACAAGTAGTGATTCTACAGTGTCTTACTATGCTCCTGGACAGTGACTGCAATGGAGTATCCGGAGAGAACTTGGTTATGGTGTGGGTCTAGTAAAATTAATGTTTCTCATGTAATTGTAGATTAATCATAAAAAAATCAATAAATGAATAAATAAATGATTAAATAATAAAGATATAGACATAATGCAACAGCCCAGTTGTTAAAGAAGATGGCTTGCCTCTGTCTCTCACCACACTATTCACAATAACCAAGCTAAATGTCCATCAGTGGATGAGAAGTAGAATATTATTCAGCCGTATGAAGAAAAAGATCCTACGATTTACAACTACATGGATGGAGCTAGAGAGTATTGTGCTAAGTGAAATAAGCCACACAGAGAATGCCAAGTGGCAATTGATTTCACTCAAATGTGGAGTATTAGATAAAAGAGAAAACATGTAGTAATAAGACATTAGCTGCCTCACTGAAACCGAGTAGACTAATGGTTACCAAAGGGAAAGTGACTGAGGAGGATGGCTTGGAAGGGAGTAAAGAGAGGTAAAGAGGAGAATTACATGTAGCATTCATGTGAGTATTGGGCGGGTACGAAGAGCACAGTATAACAGCAAAGAACACTACTGTTTCTACATGGTATTCCTGGGCTCATGGACAGTGACACTTATGGGGTATATGTTGTGGATTTGATAATGGGGGTAGTTAAGTAAACATAATGTTGGTTAAGTAACTGTCTTGTATGGACACGGAAATAAGAAACACTGTATCATTGGTCGGGTTTCAATTTTCCCTGATGCTGTCTAGTTGGTCACCGCCCACCTCAACAAAATCACACCCCTTGTAGGGCCGCAGGCTCTGAAGTGCGAACCAGCTCCTCTCAGCATACACATTCTGTGTCTATGAAAGAGGCCCACTGTGACATCACGGAGTCTCCAGGAAGCAGTGCTCTTCCTGCAAACTCCACTAGCTGATGGTGTTCAGAGCGCAGCCGTGTGGACCTGCACCATCTTACCAAACATAACTAGTTCTGGCCTACATATATATGTAAAATGATGTCACTCATCATTGGAGTATAAGAACAAAGAAAAAACTGTAATAGAATAACAGCAGTCTCACAGAACACAAGAATATATTAACAGTTACCAAAGGGGAAGACACTGAGATGGATGGTTTGGAATGGAGGGATAAGGGGGTGGGAAGAGAGGGTGCATTTCAGTTAGCATATATAATGAGGAATGGCTGCACGTGCAGTGCTGTACAACAGAGAAGACAACTAGCAATCCACAGTACTTTGCTGTGGTGATTGAAGTGACTGCAAAGAGGTATTGAGTGGAACGTGGTAATGGGAGTCTAGTAAATACATTACACATATAAATGTAGATTAAGAGTAAATAAACAACTCAATAATAAACTCCTATCAATAAATCCAATGCAGCAGCCAAGTTAAAAAAAGGCATATACATCCATAGGTTTATCTGCAGTATTCACAGTATCCAAGGCAAGTGTCCTTCAGTAAATTAATGTGTAAAGAAGTTGTGGTACATATACACAATTGAATATTACTCAGCCGTAAGAAGAAAATAAATCCTAACATTTGCGACAACTTGGATGGTACTAGAGGGCAGTATTCTCATGAAATAAGAGGTGGAGAAACACGAGTGTCAAATGATTGGACTCATCTGTGGAGATGTAGAACCAAGAGAAAGCTGAATAAGCAAAACATCAATAGATTCACATATCTGAAGATTGGAATAAGAGACACCAAAGTGAATGGGACTGCGGTGGATAGGAGGGAATGGAGGGTGGAGGGTGGCAGTAAAGAAAGCGTCCTATATGATTTCCATGATGAGTGTCGGTGGCCATTGCAGGGATGGCTGTATAACACAGAGAAGACAAGTATTGATTCTACAATATCTTACTTTGCTCATGCAGATTGACTGCCATGGATAATCCTGCAGTTCTTTGTCATGGGCGTGTTGTTGCAAACGTAAGTTACTCATGTAAATGTACATTAATGAGTTATTAGTAAATGAATGTATGAATAAAATAAATATAGAGTAATAGAATGCAGCAGCACAGGTTAAAGAAGACATGTGCTCACCTTTGTTCATAAACACACTATTAACAATCGCGAAGCTAAGTATCCATCAGCAGATGAAGAGTGGAATATTATTCAGCCATATGAGGAAAACAAATCCTACCATTTACAACAACATGTATGGAGATAGAGGGAATTATGCTCAGTGAAATAAGCGACGGAGAGAAAGAAACGTTGCAAATGACTTCACTCACTTGCAGAGTATTAGAAAAAAGGAAAAAGGTGAAGGAACAAAAGAGCAGCCACCCCGAACTGAAGAATGGACTAACAGTTACGAAAGGAAAAAGACTATGGAGGCATGGTAGTAATGGAGGGATAGGGGCAGGGGGAAGAAACGGTGCATAGAATTTGGATATATAGTGTTGGAGGGAGGGCACATGGAGGGCTATACAACACAGAAGACAAGTAGTGATTCTACATTAACTACACGGAAGGGCAGTGAATGCAATGGGGTATTGGGACATCTTGGTAGTTGGTGGAGTCTAGTAAACAATGTTACTCATGTAATTGAGGATAAATGTGTAATTAATGGTAATTAAAAGACATGAAGAGAGGTACAGAGATGATAGGTATAGACAGATGATAGAGAAAGATGATGATAGATGATATATATTTGATAGATGCATTTGATAGATTAGGCATTTAGATGAAAGATAGATGAAAGATGACATTAGGTAGATAGGGAGACAGATGATATATTAGATATATAGTTAGATGATAGATAACTGCATAGAGAGATTATACCTATAGATCGATACAGAGATACACAGTAGATGATAGTAGATTGGAAAATACATAGGTAGATAGATTTATTGATTGAAAGTTGATAGATGACAGAAACATGGATGTATAGAAAGAGTGATAAGCAGATAAAATGCAGTGGCCCAGTTTTAGAAAGATATGTGCACCCCTTTGTTTATCACAGATCTATTCATAATAGCCAATCTGTGTCCGTCAGTAGATGAATGGATGAAGATGTGGTACATATACACAATCTATTATTCAACCATAAGAAGAAAACAAATCCGACCATTTGTAACTGCATGGATGTAACTAGGAGGTTTTATGCTCAGTGAAGTAATCCAGGAGGAGAAAGACAAGTATCAAATGGGTTGACCCAACGGTGGAGACGGTAAACCAAGAAAAAAACGGAAGGAGGAAAACAGCAGCAGAATCACAGGACCAAAGAATTTACAAAGTTCAGAAATAGAAAGAGAGTGGGGTGGACAGGTGGAAACGGAGGGATAAGGGGGATGGTGGAAGAAAGGTAACATTACCAATACCATGTATAATGAGCTTGGGGTCACGGGGAGGCCTGTATAATACAGAGTACAAGTAGTGTTTCTACATTATCTGACTATGCTCATGAAGAGTGACCACAATGGACTGTATAGGGGGATCTAGGTGATGGGTGAGACTAGTAAAGATAATGTTATTCATCCAATTGTAGAGTGATGATAAATAAAGAAGCAAATAATAAATACTTGACAGATGATAGATGAACGATTAACAGATACAAGATAGATGGATAAATATATAGAGGTATAGATAGGTGATAGATTGATATTAAATTAAAAGGTATATAGATGACAGATGATAGATGATAGATAGAGAGACAGACAGATGGATAGATAGATAGATAGATATGAAAGATTAGACAGATAAATTGAAGATAGATTAGATATATAGATTTATTGATAGAACACAGTGGTTCTGTATAAAGACCTGTGCACCTCTTTGTTTATCAGAGCAGTATTCACAATAGTCAATACGTGTCCATCAGTAGATGAATAGATAAAGAAGATGTGGTACATATTGACAATCAATTCTCATTCAGCATTGGAAGATACCAAATCCTACCATTTACAACAACATGCTCAATGAAATAAGTCAGGAGAAGGACAAGAATCAAATAATTAGACCATTTTTGCGCATGGAGAACCAATAAGAAACTGAAGGAGAATAACAGCAGCAGAAACACAGATCCAAAAATGAAGTAACAGTTACCAAAGGGAAAGCGACAAGGAGGACATGTGAGAATGGAGGGATAACAGTGTGGACAGAAAGGATGCATTATGATTAGCATGTGTAATGCTTCTAGGGGTGCACGGGGAGGGCTGAACCAAACAGAGAAGACAGTGATTCTACAGTACCTTGCTCTGTTTAAGGAAGTGGCTGCAGTGGCGCACTGGAGGGATCTTCGTGAATGGGGGAGTCTAGTGCCTGTAATGTTACACATGTCATTATAGATTAATAATAATTAATTAATTTATCCAGCAAAACAAATACAGTAGCCCAGTTTAAAAAGACAAATGCATGCCTATGTTTATCACAGCACTATTCAAAGTGGCCAAGCTAATGGGTCATCTGTAGATTAAAGGCTCAAGAAGATGTGGTACATATACACATGGAATGTTACTCAGCCATAAGAAGAATACAAATCCTATCCTTTGCAACAACATTAATGGAGCTAGAAGGTATTATGCTCAGTGACATAAGTGAGGCAGAGGAAACAAGTATCAAATGATTTGACCCATCTGTGGAGACAAAGAACCAAGATAAAACTGAAGGAGCAAAACACCAGCATACTCACAGAACCCAAGAGTGGGTTAACAGTTACCAAAGGGCAAAGACTATGGTGGATAGGTAGGAATGCAAGGAGAAGGGCGGGTGTAAGATAGCACAGTTTTTGCTTAGCATTATTGTGTCTGCGGGACATGGGGAGGGCTGTACAACACTGAGAAGACAAGTAGTGATTCTACAGTGTCTTACTATGCTCCTGGACAGTGACTGCAATGGAGTATCCGGAGAGAACTTGGTTATGGTGTGGGTCTAGTAAAATTAATGTTTCTCATGTAATTGTAGATTAATCATAAAAAAATCAATAAATGAATAAATAAATGATTAAATAATAAAGATATAGACATAATGCAACAGCCCAGTTGTTAAAGAAGATGGCTTGCCTCTGTCTCTCACCACACTATTCACAATAACCAAGCTAAATGTCCATCAGTGGATGAGAAGTAGAATATTATTCAGCCGTATGAAGAAAAAGATCCTACGATTTACAACTACATGGATGGAGCTAGAGAGTATTGTGCTAAGTGAAATAAGCCACACAGAGAATGCCAAGTGGCAATTGATTTCACTCAAATGTGGAGTATTAGATAAAAGAGAAAACATGTAGTAATAAGACATTAGCTGCCTCACTGAAACCGAGTAGACTAATGGTTACCAAAGGGAAAGTGACTGAGGAGGATGGCTTGGAAGGGAGTAAAGAGAGGTAAAGAGGAGAATTACATGTAGCATTCATGTGAGTATTGGGCGGGTACGAAGAGCACAGTATAACAGCAAAGAACACTACTGTTTCTACATGGTATTCCTGGGCTCATGGACAGTGACACTTATGGGGTATATGTTGTGGATTTGATAATGGGGGTAGTTAAGTAAACATAATGTTGGTTAAGTAACTGTCTTGTATGGACACGGAAATAAGAAACACTGTATCATTGGTCGGGTTTCAATTTTCCCTGATGCTGTCTAGTTGGTCACCGCCCACCTCAACAAAATCACACCCCTTGTAGGGCCGCAGGCTCTGAAGTGCGAACCAGCTCCTCTCAGCATACACATTCTGTGTCTATGAAAGAGGCCCACTGTGACATCACGGAGTCTCCAGGAAGCAGTGCTCTTCCTGCAAACTCCACTAGCTGATGGTGTTCAGAGCGCAGCCGTGTGGACCTGCACCATCTTACCAAACATAACTAGTTCTGGCCTACATATATATGTAAAATGATGTCACTCATCATTGGAGTATAAGAACAAAGAAAAAACTGTAATAGAATAACAGCAGTCTCACAGAACACAAGAATATATTAACAGTTACCAAAGGGGAAGACACTGAGATGGATGGTTTGGAATGGAGGGATAAGGGGGTGGGAAGAGAGGGTGCATTTCAGTTAGCATATATAATGAGGAATGGCTGCACGTGCAGTGCTGTACAACAGAGAAGACAACTAGCAATCCACAGTACTTTGCTGTGGTGATTGAAGTGACTGCAAAGAGGTATTGAGTGGAACGTGGTAATGGGAGTCTAGTAAATACATTACACATATAAATGTAGATTAAGAGTAAATAAACAACTCAATAATAAACTCCTATCAATAAATCCAATGCAGCAGCCAAGTTAAAAAAAGGCATATACATCCATAGGTTTATCTGCAGTATTCACAGTATCCAAGGCAAGTGTCCTTCAGTAAATTAATGTGTAAAGAAGTTGTGGTACATATACACAATTGAATATTACTCAGCCGTAAGAAGAAAATAAATCCTAACATTTGCGACAACTTGGATGGTACTAGAGGGCAGTATTCTCATGAAATAAGAGGTGGAGAAACACGAGTGTCAAATGATTGGACTCATCTGTGGAGATGTAGAACCAAGAGAAAGCTGAATAAGCAAAACATCAATAGATTCACATATCTGAAGATTGGAATAAGAGACACCAAAGTGAATGGGACTGCGGTGGATAGGAGGGAATGGAGGGTGGAGGGTGGCAGTAAAGAAAGCGTCCTATATGATTTCCATGATGAGTGTCGGTGGCCATTGCAGGGATGGCTGTATAACACAGAGAAGACAAGTATTGATTCTACAATATCTTACTTTGCTCATGCAGATTGACTGCCATGGATAATCCTGCAGTTCTTTGTCATGGGCGTGTTGTTGCAAACGTAAGTTACTCATGTAAATGTACATTAATGAGTTATTAGTAAATGAATGAATGAATAAAATAAATATAGAGTAATAGAATGCAGCAGCACAGGTTAGAGAAGACATGTGCTCACCTTTGTTCATAAACACACTATTAACAATCGCGAAGCTAAGTATCCATCAGCAGATGAAGAGTGGAATATTATTCAGCCATATGAGGAAAACAAATCCTACCATTTACAACAACATGTATGGAGATAGAGGGAATTATGCTCAGTGAAATAAGCGACGGAGAGAAAGAAACGTTGCAAATGACTTCACTCACTTGCAGAGTATTAGAAAAAAGGAAAAAGGTGAAGGAACAAAAGAGCAGCCACCCCGAACTGAAGAATGGACTAACAGTTACGAAAGGAAAAAGACTATGGAGGCATGGTAGTAATGGAGGGATAGGGGCAGGGGGAAGAAACGGTGCATAGAATTTGGATATATAGTGTTGGAGGGAGGGCACATGGAGGGCTATACAACACAGAAGACAAGTAGTGATTCTACATTAACTACACGGAAGGGCAGTGAATGCAATGGGGTATTGGGACATCTTGGTAGTTGGTGGAGTCTAGTAAACAATGTTACTCATGTAATTGAGGATAAATGTGTAATTAATGGTAATTAAAAGACATGAAGAGAGGTACAGAGATGATAGGTATAGACAGATGATAGAGAAAGATGATGATAGATGATATATATTTGATAGATGCATTTGATAGATTAGGCAGTTAGATGAAAGATAGATGAAAGATGACATTAGGTAGATAGGGAGACAGATGATATATTAGATATATAGTTAGATGATAGATAACTGCATAGAGAGATTATACCTATAGATCGATACAGAGATACACAGTAGATGATAGTAGATTGGAAAATACATAGGTAGATAGATTTATTGATTGAAAGTTGATAGATGACAGAAACATGGATGTATAGAAAGAGTGATAAGCAGATAAAATGCAGTGGCCCAGTTTTAGAAAGATATGTGCACCCCTTTGTTTATCACAGATCTATTCATAATAGCCAATCTGTGTCCGTCAGTAGATGAATGGATGAAGATGTGGTACATATACACAATCTATTATTCAACCATAAGAAGAAAACAAATCCGACCATTTGTAACTGCATGGATGTAACTAGGAGGTTTTATGCTCAGTGAAGTAATCCAGGAGGAGAAAGACAAGTATCAAATGGGTTGACCCAACGGTGGAGACGGTAAACCAAGAAAAAAACGGAAGGAGGAAAACAGCAGCAGAATCACAGGACCAAAGAATTTACAAAGTTCAGAAATAGAAAGAGAGTGGGGTGGACAGGTGGAAACGGAGGGATAAGGGGGATGGTGGAAGAAAGGTAACATTACCAATACCATGTATAATGAGCTTGGGGTCACGGGGAGGCCTGTATAATACAGAGAGTACAAGTAGTGTTTCTACATTATCTGACTATGCTCATGAAGAGTGACCACAATGGACTGTATAGGGGGATCTAGGTGATGGGTGAGACTAGTAAAGATAATGTTATTCATCCAATTGTAGAGTGATGATAAATAAAGAAGCAAATAATAAATACTTGACAGATGATAGATGAACGATTAACAGATACAAGATAGATGGATAAATATATAGAGGTATAGATAGGTGATAGATTGATATTAAATTAAAAGGTATATAGATGACAGATGATAGATGATAGATAGACAGACAGACAGATGGATAGATAGATAGATAGATATGAAAGATTAGACAGATAAATTGAAGATAGATTAGATACATAGTTTTATTGATAGAACACAGTGGTTCTGTATAAAGACCTGTGCACCTCTTTGTTTATCAGAGCAGTATTCACAATAGTCAATACGTGTCCATCAGTAGATGAATAGATAAAGAAGAAGTGGTACATATTGACAATCAATTCTCATTCAGCATTGGAAGATACCAAATCCTACCATTTACAACAACATGCTCAATGAAATAAGTCAGGAGAAGGACAAGAATCAAATAATTTGACCATTTTTGCGCATGGAGAACCAATAAGAAACTGAAGGAGAATAACAGCAGCAGAAACACAGATCCAAAAATGAAGTAACAGTTACCAAAGGGAAAGCGACAAGGAGGACATGTGAGAATGGAGGGATAACAGTGTGGACAGATAGGATGCATTATGATTAGCATGTGTAATGCTTCTAGGGGTGCACGGGGAGGGCTGAACCAAACAGAGAAGACAGTGATTCTACAGTACCTTGCTCTGTTTAAGGAAGTGGCTGCAGTGGCGCACTGGAGGGATCTTCGTGAATGGGGGAGTCTAGTGCCTGTAATGTTACACATGTCATTATAGATTAATAATAATTAATTAATTTATCCAGCAAAACAAATACAGTAGCCCAGTTTAAAAAGACAAATGCATGCCTATGTTTATCACAGCACTATTCAAAGTGGCCAAGCTAATGGGTCATCTGTAGATTAAAGGCTCAAGAAGATGTGGTACATATACACATGGAATGTTACTCAGCCATAAGAAGAATACAAATCCTATCCTTTGCAACAACATTAATGGAGATAGAAGGTATTATGCTCAGTGACATAAGTGAGGCAGAGAAAACAAGTATCAAATGATTTGACCCATCTGTGGAGACAAAGAACCAAGATAAAACTGAAGGAGCAAAACACCAGCATACTCACAGAACCCAAGAGTGGGTTAACAGTTACCAAAGGGCAAAGACTATGGTGGATAGGTAGGAATGCAAGGAGAAGGGCGGGTGTAAGATAGCACAGTTTTTGCTTAGCATTATTGTGTCTGCGGGACATGGGGAGGGCTGTTCAACACTGAGAAGACAAGTAGTGATACTACAGTGTCTTACTGTGCTCCTGGACAGTGACTGCAATGGAGTATCCGGAGAGAACTTGGTTATGGTGTGGGTCTAGTAAAATTAATGTTTCTCATGTAATTGTAGATTAATCATAAAAAAATCAATAAATGACTAAATAAATGAATAAATAATAAAGATATAGACATAATGCAACAGCCCAGTTGTAAAAGAAGATGGCTTGCTTCTGTCTCTCACCACACTATTCACAATAACCAAGCTAAATGTCCATCAGTGGATGAGAAGTAGAATATTATTCAGCCATATGAAGAAAAAAGATCCTACGATTTACAACTACATGGATGGAGCTAGAGAGTATTGTGCTAAGTGAAATAAGCCACACAGAGAATGCCAAGTGGCAATTGATTTCACTCAAATGTGGAGTATTAGATAAAAGAGAAAACATGTAGTAATAAGACATTAGCTGCCTCACTGAAACCGAGTAGACTAATGGTTACCAAAGGGAAAGTGACTGAGGAGGATGGCTTGGAAGGGAGTAAAGAGAGGTAAAAAGGAGAATTACATGTAGCATTCATGTGAGTATTGGGCGGGTACGAAGAGCACAGAATATCAGCAAAGAACACTACTGTTTCTACAGGGTATTCCTGGGCTCATGGACAGTGACACTTATGGGGTATATGTTGTGGATTTGATAATGGGTGTAGTTTAGTAAACATAATGTTGGTTAAGTAACTGTCTTGTATGGACACGGAAATAAGAAACACTCTATCATTGGTCGGGTTTCAATTATCCCTGATGCTGTCTAGTTGGTCACCGCCCATCTCAACAATATCACACCCCTTGTAGGGCCGCAGGCTCTGAAGTGCGAACCAGCTCCTCTCAGCATACACATTCTGTGTCTATGAAAGAGGCCCACTGTGACATCACGGAGTCTCCAGGAAGCAGTGCTCTTCCTGCAAACTCCACTAGCTGATGGTGTTCAGAGAGCAGCCGTGTGGACCTGCACCATCTTACCAAACATAACTAGTTCTGGCCTACATATATATGTAAAATGATGTCACTCATCATTGGAGTATAAGAACAAAGAAAAAACTGTAATAGAATAAAAGCAGTCTCACAGAACACAAGAATAGATTAACAGTTACAAAAGGGGAAGACACTGAGATGGATGGTTTGGAATGGAGGGATAAGGGGGTGGGAAGAGAGGGTGCATTTCAGTTAGCATATATAATGAGGAATGGCTGCACGTGCAGTGCTGTACAACAGAGAAGACAACTAGCATTCCACAGTACATTGCTGTGGTGATTGAAGTGACTGCAAAGGGGTATTGGGTGTAACGTGGTAATGGGTGTCTAGTAAATACATTACACATATAAATGTAGATTAAGAGTAAATAAACAACTCAATAATAAACTCCTATCAATAAATCCAATGCAGCAGCCAAGTTAAAAAAAGGCATATACATCCATAGGTTTATCTGCAGTATTCACAGTATCCAAGGTAAGTGTCCTTCAGTAAATTAATGTGTAAAGATGTTGTGGTACATATACACAATTGAATATTACTCAGCCGTAAGAAGAAAATAAATCCTAACATTTGCGACACTTGGATGGTACTAGAGGGCAGTATTCTCATGAAATAAGAGGTGGAGAAACACGAGTGTCAAATGATTGGACTCATCTGTGGAGATGTAGAACCAAGAGAAATCTGAATAAGCAAAACATCAATAGATTCACATATCTGAAGATTGGAATAAGAGACAACAAAGTCAATGGGACTGCGGTGGATAGAAGGGAATGGAGGGTGGAGGGTGGCAGTAAAGAAAGCGTCCTATATGATTTCCATGATGAGTGTCGGTGGCCATTGCAGGGATGGCTGTATAACACAGAGAAGACAAGTATTGATTCTACAATATCTTACTTTGCTCATGCAGATTGACTGCCATGGATAATCCTGCAGTTCTTTGTCATGGGCGTGTTGTTGCAAACGTAAGTTACTCATGTAAATGTACATTAATGAGTTATTAGTAAATGAATGAATGAATAAAATAAATATAGATTAATAGAATGCAGCAGCACAGGTTAAAGAAGACATGTGCTCACCTTTGTTCATAAACACACTATTAACAATCGCGAAGCTAAGTATCCATCAGCAGATGAAGAGTGGAATATTATTCAGCCATATGAGGAAAACAAATCCTACCATTTACAACAACATGTATGGAGATAGAGGGAATTATGCTCAGTGAAATAAGCGACGGAGAGAAAGAAACGTTGCAATTGACTTCACTCACTTGCAGAGTATTAGAAAAAAGGAAAAAGGTGAAGGAACAAAAGAGCAGCCACCCCGAACTGAAGAATGGACTAACAGTTACGAAAGGAAAAAGACTATGGAGGCATGGTAGTAATGGAGGGATAGGGGCAGGGGGAAGAAACGGTGCATAGAATTTGGATATATAGTGTTGGAGGGAGGGCACATGGAGGGCTATACAACACAGAAGACAAGTAGTGATTCTACATTAACTACATGGAAGGGCAGTGAATGCAATGGGGTATTGGGACATCTTGGTAGTTGGTGGAGTCTAGTAAACAATGTTACTCATGTAATTGTGGATAAATGTGTAATTAATGGTAATTAAAAGACATGAAGAGAGGTACAGTGGTGATAGGTATAGACAGATGATAGAGAAAGATGATGATAGATTATATATATTTGATAGATGCATTTGATAGATTAGGCAGTTAGATGAAAGATAGATGAAAGATGACATTAGGTAGATAGGGAGACAGATGATATATTAGATATATAGTTAGATGATAGATAACTGCATAGAGAGATTATACCTATAGATCGATACAGAGATACACAGTAGATGATAGTAGATTGGAAAATACATAGGTAGATAGATTTATTGATTGAAAGTTGATAGATGACAGAAACATGGATGTATAGAAAGAGTCATAAGTAGATAAAATGCAGTGGCCCAGTTTTAGAAAGATATGTGCACCCCTTTGTTTATCACAGATCTATTCATAATAGCCAATCTGTGTCCGTCAGTAGATGAATGGATGAAGATGTGGTACATATACACAATCTATTATTCAACCATAAGAAGAAAACAAATCCGTCCATTTGTAACTGCATGGATGGAACTAGGAGGTTTTATGCTCAGTGAAGTAAGCCAGGAGGAGAAAGACAAGTATCAAATGGGTTGACCCAACGGTGGAGACGGTAAACCAAGAAAAAAACGGAAGGAGGAAAACAGCAGCAGAATCACAGGACCAAAGAATTTACAAAGTTCAGAAATAGAAAGAGAGTGGGGTGGACAGGTGGAAACGGAGGGATAAGGGGGATGGTGGAAGAAAGGTAACATTACCAATACCATGTATAATGAGCTTGGGGTCACGGGGAGGCCTGTATAATACAGAGAGTACAAGTAGTGTTTCTACATTATCTGACTATGCTCATGAAGAGTGACCACAATGGACTGTATAGGGGGATCTAGGTGATGGGTGAGACTAGTAAAGATAATGTTATTCATCCAATTGTAGAGTGATGATAAATAAAGAAGCAAATAATAAATACTTGACAGATGATAGATGAACGATTAACAGATACAAGATAGATGGATAAATATATAGAGGTATAGATAGGTGATAGATTGATATTAAATTAAAAGGTATATAGATGACAGATGATAGATGATAGATAGACAGACAGACAGATGGATAGATAGATAGATAGATATGAAAGATTAGACAGATAAATTGAAGATAGATTAGATATATAGATTTATTGAGAGAACACAGTGGTTCTGTATAAAGACCTGTGCACCTCTTTGTTTATCAGAGCAGTATTCACAATAGTCAATACGTGTCCATCAGTAGATGAATAGATAAAGAAGATGTGGTACATATTGACAATCAATTCTCATTCAGCATTGGAAGATACCAAATCCTACCATTTACAACAACATGCTCAATGAAATAAGTCAGGAGAAGGACAAGAATCAAATAATTTGACCATTTTTGCGCATGGAGAACCAATAAAAAACTGAAGGAGAATAACAGCAGCAGAAACGCAGATCCAAAAATGAAGTAACAGTTATTAAAGGGAAAGCGACAAGGAGGACATGTGAGAATGGAGGGATAACGGTGTGGACAGAAAGGATGCATTATGATTAGCATGTGTAATGCTTCTAGGGGTGCACGGGGAGGGCTGCACCAAACAGAGAAGACAGTGATTCTACAGTACCTTGCTCTGTTTAAGGAAGTGGCTGCAGTGGCGCACTGGAGGGATCTTCGTGAATGGGGGAGTCTAGTGCCTGTAATGTTACACATGTCATTATAGATTAATAATAATTAATTAATTTATCCAGCAAAACAAATACAGTAGCCCAGTTTAAAAAGACAAATGCATGCCTATGTTTATCACAGCACTATTCAAAGTGGCCAAGCTAATGGGTCATCTGTAGATTAAAGGCTCAAGAAGATGTGGTACATATACACATGGAATGTTACTCAGCCATAAGAAGAATACAAATCCTATCCTTTGCAACAACATTAATGGAGCTAGACGGTATTATGCTCAGTGACATAAGTGAGGCAGAGGAAACAAGTATCAAATGATTTGACCCATCTGTGGAGACAAAGAACCAAGATAAAACTGAAGGAGCAAAACACCAGCATACTCACAGAACCCAAGAGTTGGTTAACAGTTACCAAAGGGCAAAGTGTATGGTGGATAGGTGGGAATGCAAGGAGAAGGGCGGGTGTAAGATAGCACAGTTTTTTCTTAGCATTATTGTGTCTGCGGGACATGGGGAGGGCTGTACAACACTGAGAAGACAAGTAGTGATTCTACAGTGTCTTACTATGCTCCTGGACAGTGAATGCAATGGAGTATCCGGAGAGAACTTGGTTATGGTGTGGGTCTAGTAAAATTAATGTTTCTCATGTAATTGTAGATTAATCATAAAAAAATCAATAAATGAATAAATAAATGAATAAATAATAAAGATATAGACATAATGCCACAGCCCAGTTGTTAAAGAAGATGGCTTGCCTCTGTCTCTCACCACACTATTCATAATAACTAAGCTAAATGTCCATCAGTGGATGAGAAGTAGAATATTATTCAGCCGTATGAAGAAAAAGATCCTACGATTTACAACTACATGGATGGAGCTAGAGAGTATTGTGCTAAGTGAAATAAGCCACACAGAGAATGCCAAGTGGCAATTGATTTCACTCAAATGTGGAGTATTAGATAAAAGAGAAAACATGTAGTAATAAGACATTAGCTGCCTCAATGAAACCGAGTAGACTAATGGTTACCAAATTGAAAGTGACTGAGGAGGATGGCTTGGAAGGGAGTAAAGAGAGGTAAAGAGGAGAATTACATGTAGCATTCATGTGAGTATTGGGCGGGTACGAAGAGCACAGTATATCAGCAAAGAACACTACTGTTTCTACAGGGTATTCCTGGGCTCATGGAGAGTGACACTTATGGGGTATATGTTGCGGATTTGATAATGGGGGTAGTTTAGTAAACATAATGTTGGATTAAGTAACTGTCTTTTATGGACACGGAAATAAGAAACACTGTATCATTGGTCGGGTTTCAATTTTCCCTGATGCTGTCTAGTTGGTCACCGCCCACCTCAACAAAATCACACCCCTTGTAGGGCCGCAGGCTCTGAAGTGCGAACCAGCTCCTCTCAGCAAACACATTCTGTGTCTATGAAAGAGGCCCACTGTGACATCACGGAGTCTCCAGGAAGCAGTGCTCTTCCTGCAAACTCCACTAGCTGATGGTGTTCAGAGCGCAGCCGTGTGGACCTGCACCATCTTACCAAACATAACTAGTTCTGGCCTACATATATATGTAAAATGATGTCACTCATCATTGGAGTATAAGAACAAAGAAAAAACTGTAATAGAATAACAGCAGTCTCACAGAACACAAGAATAGATTAACAGTTACCAAAGGGGAAGACACTGAGATGGATGGTTTGGAATGGAGGGATAAGGGGGTGGGAAGAGAGGGTGCATTTCAGTTAGCATATATAATGAGGAATGGCTGCACGTGCAGTGCTGTACAACAGAGAAGACAACTAGCAATCCACAGTACATTGCTGTGGTGATTGAAGTGACTGCAAAGGGGTATTGAGTGGAACGTGGTAATGGGAGTCTAGTAAATACATTACACATATAAATGTAGATTAAGGGTAAATAAACAACTCAATAATAAACTCCTATCAATAAATCCAATGCAGCAGCCAAGTTAAAAAAAGGCATATACATCCATAGGTTTATCTGCAGTATTCACAGTATCCAAGGCAAGTGTCCTTCAGTAAATTAATGTGTAAAGAAGTTGTGGTACATATACACAATTGAATATTACTCAGCGGTAAGAAGAAAATAAATCCTAACATTTGCGACAACTTGGATGGTACTAGAGGGCAGTATTCTCATGAAATAAGAGGTGGAGAAACACGAGTGTCAAATGATTGGACTCATCTGTGGAGATGTAGAACCAAGAGAAAGCTGAATAAGCAAAATATCAATAGATTCACATATCTGAAGATTGGAATAAGAGACACCAAAGTGAATGGGACTGCGGTGGATAGGAGGGAATGGAGGGTGGAGGGTGGCAGTAAAGAAAGCGTCCTATATGATTTCCATGATGAGTGTCGGTGGCCATTGCAGGGATGGCTGTATAACACAGAGAAGACAAGTATTGATTCTACAATATCTTACTTTGCTCATGCAGATTGACTGCCATGGATAATCCTGCAGTTCTTTGTCATGGGCGTGTTGTTGCAAACGTAAGTTACTCATGTAAATGTACATTAATGAGTTATTAGTAAATGAATGAATGAATAAAATAAATATAGAGTAATAGAATGCAGCAGCACAGGTTAAAGAAGACATGTGCTCACCTTTGTTCATAAACACACTATTAACAATCGCGAAGCTAAGTATCCATCAGCAGATGAAGAGTGGAATATTATTCAGCCATATGAGGAAAACAAATCCTACCATTTACAACAACATGTATGGAGATAGAGGGAATTATGCTCAGTGAAATAAGCGACGGAGAGAAAGAAACGTTGCAAATGACTTCACTCACTTGCAGAGTATTAGAAAAAAGGAAAAAGGTGAAGGAACAAAAGAGCAGCCACCCCGAACTGAAGAATGGACTAACAGTTACGAAAGGAAAAAGACTATGGAGGCATGGTAGTAATGGAGGGATAGGGGCAGGGGGAAGAAACGGTGCATAGAATTTGGATATATAGTGTTGGAGGGAGGGCACATGGAGGGCTATACAACACAGAAGACAAGTAGTGATTCTACATTAACTACACGGAAGGGCAGTGAATGCAATGGGGTATTGGGACATCTTGGTAGTTGGTGGAGTCTAGTAAACAATATTACTCATGTAATTGAGGATAAATGTGTAATTAATGGTAATTAAAAGACATGAAGAGAGGTACAGAGATGATAGGTATAGACAGATGATAGAGAAAGATGATGATAGATGATATATATTTGATAGATGCATTTGATAGATTAGGCAGTTAGATGAAAGATAGATGAAAGATGACATTAGGTAGATAGGGAGACAGATGATATATTAGATATATAGTTAGATGATAGATAACTGCATAGAGAGATTATACCTATAGATCGATACAGAGATACACAGTAGATGATAGTAGATTGGAAAATACATAGGTAGATAGATTTATTGATTAAAAGTTGATAGATGACAGAAACATGGATGTATAGAAAGAGTGATAAGCAGATAAAATGCAGTGGCCCAGTTTTAGAAAGATATGTGCACCCCTTTGTTTATCACAGATCTATTCATAATAGCCAATCTGTGTCCGTCAGTAGATGAATGGATGAAGATGTGGTACATATACACAATCTATTATTCAACCATAAGAAGAAAACAAATCCGTCCATTTGTAACTGCATGGATGGAACTAGGAGGTTTTATGCTCAGTGAAGTAAGCCAGGAGGAGAAAGACAAGTATCAAATGGGTTGACCCAACGGTGGAGACGGTAAACCAAGAAAAAAACGGAAGGAGGAAAACAGCAGCAGAATCACAGGACCAAAGAATTTACAAAGTTCAGAAATAGAAAGAGAGTGGGGTGGACAGGTGGAAACGGAGGGATAAGGGGGATGGTGGAAGAAAGGTAACATTACCAATACCATGTATAATGAGCTTGGGGTCACGGGGAGGCCTGTATAATACAGAGAGTACAAGTAGTGTTTCTACATTATCTGACTATGCTCATGAAGAGTGACCACAATGGACTGTATAGGGGGATCTAGGTGATGGGTGAGACTAGTAAAGATAATGTTATTCATCCAATTGTAGAGTGATGATAAATAAAGAAGCAAATAATAAATACTTGACAGATGATAGATGAACGATTAACAGATACAAGATAGATGGATAAATATATAGAGGTATAGATAGGTGATAGATTGATATTAAATTAAAAGGTATATAGATGACAGATGATAGATGATAGATAGACAGACAGACAGATGGATAGATAGATAGATAGATATGAAAGATTAGACAGATAAATTGAAGATAGATTAGATACATAGTTTTATTGATAGAACACAGTGGTTCTGTATAAAGACCTGTGCACCTCTTTGTTTATCAGAGCAGTATTCACAATAGTCAATACGTGTCCATCAGTAGATGAATAGATAAAGAAGATGTGGTACATATTGACAATCAATTCTCATTCAGCATTGGAAGATACCAAATCCTACCATTTACAACAACATGCTCAATGAAATAAGTCAGGAGAAGGACAAGAATCAAATATTTTGACCATTTTTGCGCATGGAGAACCAATAAGAAACTGAAGGAGAATAACAGCAGCAGAAACACAGATCCAAAAATGAAGTAACAGTTACCAAAGGGAAAGCGACAAGGAGGACATGTGAGAATGGAGGGATAACAGTGTGGACAGAAAGGATGCATTATGATTAGCATGTGTAATGCTTCTAGGGGTGCACGGGGAGGGCTGAACCAAACAGAGAAGACAGTGATTCTACAGTACCTTGCTCTGTTTAAGGAAGTGGCTGCAGTGGCGCACTGGAGGGATCTTCGTGAATGGGGGAGTCTAGTGCCTGTAATGTTACACATGTCATTATAGATTAATAATAATTAATTAATTTATCCAGCAAAACAAATACAGTAGCCCAGTTTAAAAAGACAAATGCATGCCTATGTTTATCACAGCACTATTCAAAGTGGCCAAGCTAATGGGTCATCTGTAGATTAAAGGCTCAAGAAGATGTGGTACATATACACATGGAAAGTTACTCAGCCATAAGAAGAATACAAATCCTATCCTTTGCAACAACATTAGTGGAGCTAGAAGGTATTATGCTCAGTGACATAAGTGAGGCAGAGGAAACAAGTACCAAATGATTTGACCCATCTGTGGAGACAAAGAACCAAGATAAAACTGAAGGAGCAAAACACCAGCATACTCACAGAACCCAAGAGTGGGTTAACAGTTACCAAAGGGCAAAGACTATGGTGGTTAGGTAGGAATGCAAGGAGAAGGGCGGGTGTAAGATAGCACAGTTTTTGCTTAGCATTATTGTGTCTGCGGGACATGGGGAGGGCTGTACAACACTGAGAAGACAAGTAGTGATTCTACAGTGTCTTACTATGCTCCTGGACAGTGACTGCAATGGAGTATCCGGAGAGAACTTGGTTATGGTGTGGGTCTAGTAAAATTAATGTTTCTCATGTAATTGTAGATTAATCATAAAAAAATCAATAAATGACTAAATAAATGAATAAATAATAAAGATATAGACATAATGCAACAGCCCAGTTGTAAAAGAAGATGGCTTGCCTCTGTCTCTCACCACACTATTCACAATAACCAAGCTAAATGTCCATCAGTGGATGAGAAGTAGAATATTATTCAGCCGTATGAAGAAAAAAGTTCCTACGATTTACAACTACATGGATGGAGCTAGAGAGTATTGTGCTAAGTGAAATAAGCCACACAGAGAATGCCAAGTGGCAATTGATTTCACTCAAATGTGGAGTATTAGATAAAAGAGAAAACATGTAGTAATAAGACATTAGCTGCCTCACTGAAACCGAGTAGACTAATGGTTACCAAAGGGAAAGTGACTGAGGAGGATGGCTTGGAAGGGAGTAAAGAGAGGTAAAAAGGAGAATTACATGTAGCATTCATGTGAGTATTGGGCGGGTAAGAAGAGCACAGAATATCAGCAAAGAACACTACTGTTTCTACAGGGTATTCCTGGGCTCATGGACAGTGACACTTATGGGGTATATGTTGTGGATTTGATAATGGGGGTAGTTTAGTAAACATAATGTTGGTTAAGTAACTGTCTTGTATGGACACGGAAATAAGAAACACTGTATCATTGGTCGGGTTTCAATTATCCCTGATGCTGTCTAGTTGGTCACCGCCCATCTCAACGATATCACACCCCTTGTAGGGCCGCAGGCTCTGAAGTGCGAACCAGCTCCTCTCAGCATACACATTCTGTGTCGATGAAAGAGGCCCACTGTGACATCACGGAGTCTCCAGGAAGCAGTGCTCTTCCTGCAAACTCCACTAGCTGATGGTGTTCAGAGAGCAGACGTGTGGACCTGCACCATCTTACCAAACATAACTAGTTCTGGCCTACATATATATGTAAAATGATGTCACTCATCATTGGAGTATAAGAACAAAGAAAAAACTGTAATAGAATAACAGCAGTCTCACAGAACACAAGAATAGATTAACAGTTACCAAAGGGGAAGACACTGAGATGGATGGTTTGGAATGGAGGGATAAGGGGGTGGGAAGAGAGGGTGCATTTCAGTTAGCATATATAATGAGGAATGGCTGCACGTGAAGTGCTGTACAACAGAGAAGACAACTAGCAATCCACAGTACATTGCTGTGGTGATTGAAGTGACTGCAAAGGGGTATTGGGTGTAACGTGGTAATGGGTGTCTAGTAAATACATTACACATATAAATGTAGATTAAGAGTAAATAAACAACTCAATAATAAACTCCTATCAATAAATCCAATGCAGCAGCCAAGTTAAAAAAAGGCATATATATCCATAGGTTTATCTGCAGTATTCACAGTATCCAAGGTAAGTGTCCTTCAGTAAATTAATGTGTAAAGAAGTTGTGGTACATATACACAATTGAATATTACTCAGCCGTACGAAGAAAATAAATCCTAACATTTGCGACACTTGGATGGTACTAGAGGGCAGTATTCTCATGAAATAAGAGGTGGAGAAACACGAGTGTCAAATGATTGGACTCATCTGTGGAGATGTAGAACCAAGAGAAAGCTGAATAAGCAAAACATCAATAGATTCACATATCTGAAGATTGGAATAAGAGACACCAAAGTGAATGGGACTGCGGTGGATAGGAGGGAATGGAGGGTGGAGGGTGGCAGTAAAGAAAGCGTCCTATATGATTTCCATGATGAGTGTCGGTGGCCATTGCAGGGATGGCTGTATAACACAGAGAAGACAAGTATTGATTCTACAATATCTTACTTTGCTCATGCAGATTGACTGCCATGGATAATCCTGCAGTTCTTTGTCATGGGCGTGTTGTTGCAAACGTAAGTTACTCATGTAAATGTACATTAATGAGTTATTAGTAAATGAATGAATGAATAAAATAAATATAGAGTAATAGAATGCAGCAGCACAGGTTAAAGAAGACATGTGCTCACCTTTGTTCATAAACACACTATTAACAATCGCGAAGCTAAGTATCCATCAGCAGATGAAGAGTGGAATATTATTCAGCCATATGAGGAAAACAAATCCTACCATTTACAACAACATGTATGGAGATAGAGGGAATTATGCTCAGTGAAATAAGCGACGGAGAGAAAGAAACGTTGCAAATGACTTCACTCACTTGCAGAGTATTAGAAAAAAGGAAAAAGGTGAAGGAACAAAAGAGCAGCCACCCCGAACTGAAGAATGGACTAACAGTTACGAAAGGAAAAAGACTATGGAGGCATGGTAGTAATGGAGGGATAGGGGCAGGGGGAAGAAACGGTGCATAGAATTTGGATATATAGTGTTGGAGGGAGGGCACATGGAGGGCTATACAACACAGAAGACAAGTAGTGATTCTACATTAACTACATGGAAGGGCAGTGAATGCAATGGGGTATTGGGACATCTTGGTAGTTGGTGGAGTCTAGTAAACAATGTTACTCATGTAATTGTGGATAAATGTGTAATTAATGGTAATTAAAAGACATGAAGAGAGGTACAGAGGTGATAGGTATAGACAGATGATAGAGAAAGATGATGATAGATGATATATATTTGATAGATGCATTTGATAGATTAGGCAGTTAGATGAAAGATAGATGAAAGATGACATTAGGTAGATAGGGAGACAGATGATATATTAGATATATAGTTAGATGATAGATAACTGCATAGAGAGATTATACCTATAGATCGATACAGAGATACACAGTAGATGATAGTAGATTGGAAAATACATAGGTAGATAGATTTATTGATTGAAAGTTGATAGATGACAGAAACATGGATGTATAGAAAGAGTGATAAGCAGATAAAATGCAGTGGCCCAGTTTTAGAAAGATATGTGCACCCCTTTGTTTATCACAGATCTATTCATAATAGCCAATCTGTGTCCGTCAGTAGATGAATGGATGAAGATGTGGTACATATACACAATCTATTATTCAACCATAAGAAGAAAACAAATCCGTCCATTTGTAACTGCATGGATGGAACTAGGAGGTTTTATGCTCAGTGAAGTAAGCCAGGAGGAGAAAGACAAGTATCAAATGGGTTGACCCAACGGTGGAGACGGTAAACCAAGAAAAAAACGGAAGGAGGAAAACAGCAGCAGAATCACAGGACCAAAGAATTTACAAAGTTCAGAAATAGAAAGAGAGTGGGGTGGACAGGTGGAAACGGAGGGATAAGGGGGATGGTGGAAGAAAGGTAACATTACCAATACCATGTATAATGAGCTTGGGGTCACGGGGAGGCCTGTATAATACAGAGAGTACAAGTAGTGTTTCTACATTATCTGACTATGCTCATGAAGAGTGACCACAATGGACTGTATAGGGGGATCTAGGTGATGGGTGAGACTAGTAAAGATAATGTTATTCATCCAATTGTAGAGTGATGATAAATAAAGAAGCAAATAATAAATACTTGACAGATGATAGATGAACGATTAACAGATACAAGATAGATGGATAAATATATAGAGGTATAGATAGGTGATAGATTGATATTAAATTAAAAGGTATATAGATGACAGATGATAGATGATAGATAGACAGACAGACAGATGGATAGATAGATAGATAGATATGAAAGATTAGACAGATAAATTGAAGATAGATTAGATATATAGATTTATTGAGAGAACACAGTGGTTCTGTATAAAGACCTGTGCACCTCTTTGTTTATCAGAGCAGTATTCACAATAGTCAATACGTGTCCATCAGTAGATGAATAGATAAAGAAGATGTGGTACATATTGACAATCAATTCTCATTCAGCATTGGAAGATACCAAATCCTACCATTTACAACAACATGCTCAATGAAATAAGTCAGGAGAAGGACAAGAATCAAATAATTTGACCATTTTTGCGCATGGAGAACCAATAAAAAACTGAAGGAGAATAACAGCAGCAGAAACGCAGATCCAAAAATGAAGTAACAGTTATTAAAGGGAAAGCGACAAGGAGGACATGTGAGAATGGAGGGATAACGGTGTGGACAGAAAGGATGCATTATGATTAGCATGTGTAATGCTTCTAGGGGTGCACGGGGAGGGCTGCACCAAACAGAGAAGACAGTGATTCTACAGTACCTTGCTCTGTTTAAGGAAGTGGCTGCAGTGGCGCACTGGAGGGATCTTCGTGAATGGGGGAGTCTAGTGCCTGTAATGTTACACATGTCATTATAGATTAATAATAATTAATTAATTTATCCAGCAAAACAAATACAGTAGCCCAGTTTAAAAAGACAAATGCATGCCTATGTTTATCACAGCACTATTCAAAGTGGCCAAGCTAATGGGTCATCTGTAGATTAAAGGCTCAAGAAGATGTGGTACATATACACATGGAATGTTACTCAGCCATAAGAAGAATACAAATCCTATCCTTTGCAACAACATTAATGGAGCTAGACGGTATTATGCTCAGTGACATAAGTGAGGCAGAGGAAACAAGTATCAAATGATTTGACCCATCTGTGGAGACAAAGAACCAAGATAAAACTGAAGGAGCAAAACACCAGCATACTCACAGAACCCAAGAGTTGGTTAACAGTTACCAAAGGGCAAAGTGTATGGTGGATAGGTGGGAATGCAAGGAGAAGGGCGGGTGTAAGATAGCACAGTTTTTTCTTAGCATTATTGTGTCTGCGGGACATGGGGAGGGCTGTACAACACTGAGAAGACAAGTAGTGATTCTACAGTGTCTTACTATGCTCCTGGACAGTGAATGCAATGGAGTATCCGGAGAGAACTTGGTTATGGTGTGGGTCTAGTAAAATTAATGTTTCTCATGTAATTGTAGATTAATCATAAAAAAATCAATAAATGAATAAATAAATGAATAAATAATAAAGATATAGACATAATGCCACAGCCCAGTTGTTAAAGAAGATGGCTTGCCTCTGTCTCTCACCACACTATTCATAATAACTAAGCTAAATGTCCATCAGTGGATGAGAAGTAGAATATTATTCAGCCGTATGAAGAAAAAGATCCTACGATTTACAACTACATGGATGGAGCTAGAGAGTATTGTGCTAAGTGAAATAAGCCACACAGAGAATGCCAAGTGGCAATTGATTTCACTCAAATGTGGAGTATTAGATAAAAGAGAAAACATGTAGTAATAAGACATTAGCTGCCTCAATGAAACCGAGTAGACTAATGGTTACCAAATTGAAAGTGACTGAGGAGGATGGCTTGGAAGGGAGTAAAGAGAGGTAAAGAGGAGAATTACATGTAGCATTCATGTGAGTATTGGGCGGGTACGAAGAGCACAGTATATCAGCAAAGAACACTACTGTTTCTACAGGGTATTCCTGGGCTCATGGAGAGTGACACTTATGGGGTATATGTTGCGGATTTGATAATGGGGGTAGTTTAGTAAACATAATGTTGGATTAAGTAACTGTCTTTTATGGACACGGAAATAAGAAACACTGTATCATTGGTCGGGTTTCAATTTTCCCTGATGCTGTCTAGTTGGTCACCGCCCACCTCAACAAAATCACACCCCTTGTAGGGCCGCAGGCTCTGAAGTGCGAACCAGCTCCTCTCAGCAAACACATTCTGTGTCTATGAAAGAGGCCCACTGTGACATCACGGAGTCTCCAGGAAGCAGTGCTCTTCCTGCAAACTCCACTAGCTGATGGTGTTCAGAGCGCAGCCGTGTGGACCTGCACCATCTTACCAAACATAACTAGTTCTGGCCTACATATATATGTAAAATGATGTCACTCATCATTGGAGTATAAGAACAAAGAAAAAACTGTAATAGAATAACAGCAGTCTCACAGAACACAAGAATAGATTAACAGTTACCAAAGGGGAAGACACTGAGATGGATGGTTTGGAATGGAGGGATAAGGGGGTGGGAAGAGAGGGTGCATTTCAGTTAGCATATATAATGAGGAATGGCTGCACGTGCAGTGCTGTACAACAGAGAAGACAACTAGCAATCCACAGTACATTGCTGTGGTGATTGAAGTGACTGCAAAGGGGTATTGAGTGGAACGTGGTAATGGGAGTCTAGTAAATACATTACACATATAAATGTAGATTAAGGGTAAATAAACAACTCAATAATAAACTCCTATCAATAAATCCAATGCAGCAGCCAAGTTAAAAAAAGGCATATACATCCATAGGTTTATCTGCAGTATTCACAGTATCCAAGGCAAGTGTCCTTCAGTAAATTAATGTGTAAAGAAGTTGTGGTACATATACACAATTGAATATTACTCAGCGGTAAGAAGAAAATAAATCCTAACATTTGCGACAACTTGGATGGTACTAGAGGGCAGTATTCTCATGAAATAAGAGGTGGAGAAACACGAGTGTCAAATGATTGGACTCATCTGTGGAGATGTAGAACCAAGAGAAAGCTGAATAAGCAAAATATCAATAGATTCACATATCTGAAGATTGGAATAAGAGACACCAAAGTGAATGGGACTGCGGTGGATAGGAGGGAATGGAGGGTGGAGGGTGGCAGTAAAGAAAGCGTCCTATATGATTTCCATGATGAGTGTCGGTGGCCATTGCAGGGATGGCTGTATAACACAGAGAAGACAAGTATTGATTCTACAATATCTTACTTTGCTCATGCAGATTGACTGCCATGGATAATCCTGCAGTTCTTTGTCATGGGCGTGTTGTTGCAAACGTAAGTTACTCATGTAAATGTACATTAATGAGTTATTAGTAAATGAATGAATGAATAAAATAAATATAGAGTAATAGAATGCAGCAGCACAGGTTAAAGAAG
Organism: Manis pentadactyla; assembly: GCF_030020395.1. Taxonomy (NCBI): domain Eukaryota; kingdom Metazoa; phylum Chordata; class Mammalia; order Pholidota; family Manidae; genus Manis; species Manis pentadactyla. Next base: position 20,734,137 of record NC_080039.1, read on the forward strand.
ACATGTGCTCACCTTTGTTCATAAACACACTATTAACAATCGCGAAGCTAAGTATCCATCAGCAGATGAAGAGTGGAATATTATTCAGCCATATGAGGAAAACAAATCCTACCATTTACAACAACATGTATGGAGATAGAGGGAATTATGCTCAGTGAAATAAGCGACGGAGAGAAAGAAACGTTGCAAATGACTTCACTCACTTGCAGAGTATTAGAAAAAAGGAAAAAGGTGAAGGAACAAAAGAGCAGCCACCCCGAACTGAAGAATGGACTAACAGTTACGAAAGGAAAAAGACTATGGAGGCATGGTAGTAATGGAGGGATAGGGGCAGGGGGAAGAAACGGTGCATAGAATTTGGATATATAGTGTTGGAGGGAGGGCACATGGAGGGCTATACAACACAGAAGACAAGTAGTGATTCTACATTAACTACACGGAAGGGCAGTGAATGCAATGGGGTATTGGGACATCTTGGTAGTTGGTGGAGTCTAGTAAACAATATTACTCATGTAATTGAGGATAAATGTGTAATTAATGGTAATTAAAAGACATGAAGAGAGGTACAGAGATGATAGGTATAGACAGATGATAGAGAAAGATGATGATAGATGATATATATTTGATAGATGCATTTGATAGATTAGGCAGTTAGATGAAAGATAGATGAAAGATGACATTAGGTAGATAGGGAGACAGATGATATATTAGATATATAGTTAGATGATAGATAACTGCATAGAGAGATTATACCTATAGATCGATACAGAGATACACAGTAGATGATAGTAGATTGGAAAATACATAGGTAGATAGATTTATTGATTGAAAGTTGATAGATGACAGAAACATGGATGTATAGAAAGAGTGATAAGCAGATAAAATGCAGTGGCCCAGTTTTAGAAAGATATGTGCACCCCTTTGTTTATCACAGATCTATTCATAATAGCCAATCTGTGTCCGTCAGTAGATGAATGGATGAAGATGTGGTACATATACACAATCTATTATTCAACCATAAGAAGAAAACAAATCCGTCCATTTGTAACTGCATGGATGGAACTAGGAGGTTTTATGCTCAGTGAAGTAAGCCAGGAGGAGAAAGACAAGTATCAAATGGGTTGACCCAACGGTGGAGACGGTAAACCAAGAAAAAAACGGAAGGAGGAAAACAGCAGCAGAATCACAGGACCAAAGAATTTACAAAGTTCAGAAATAGAAAGAGAGTGGGGTGGACAGGTGGAAACGGAGGGATAAGGGGGATGGTGGAAGAAAGGTAACATTACCAATACCATGTATAATGAGCTTGGGGTCACGGGGAGGCCTGTATAATACAGAGAGTACAAGTAGTGTTTCTACATTATCTGACTATGCTCATGAAGAGTGACCACAATGGACTGTATAGGGGGATCTAGGTGATGGGTGAGACTAGTAAAGATAATGTTATTCATCCAATTGTAGAGTGATGATAAATAAAGAAGCAAATAATAAATACTTGACAGATGATAGATGAACGATTAACAGATACAAGATAGATGGATAAATATATAGAGGTATAGATAGGTGATAGATTGATATTAAATTAAAAGGTATATAGATGACAGATGATAGATGATAGATAGACAGACAGACAGATGGATAGATAGATAGATAGATATGAAAGATTAGACAGATAAATTGAAGATAGATTAGATACATAGTTTTATTGATAGAACACAGTGGTTCTGTATAAAGACCTGTGCACCTCTTTGTTTATCAGAGCAGTATTCACAATAGTCAATACGTGTCCATCAGTAGATGAATAGATAAAGAAGATGTGGTACATATTGACAATCAATTCTCATTCAGCATTGGAAGATACCAAATCCTACCATTTACAACAACATGCTCAATGAAATAAGTCAGGAGAAGGACAAGAATCAAATATTTTGACCATTTTTGCGCATGGAGAACCAATAAGAAACTGAAGGAGAATAACAGCAGCAGAAACACAGATCCAAAAATGAAGTAACAGTTACCAAAGGGAAAGCGACAAGGAGGACATGTGAGAATGGAGGGATAACAGTGTGGACAGAAAGGATGCATTATGATTAGCATGTGTAATGCTTCTAGGGGTGCACGGGGAGGGCTGAACCAAACAGAGAAGACAGTGATTCTACAGTACCTTGCTCTGTTTAAGGAAGTGGCTGCAGTGGCGCACTGGAGGGATCTTCGTGAATGGGGGAGTCTAGTGCCTGTAATGTTACACATGTCATTATAGATTAATAATAATTAATTAATTTATCCAGCAAAACAAATACAGTAGCCCAGTTTAAAAAGACAAATGCATGCCTATGTTTATCACAGCACTATTCAAAGTGGCCAAGCTAATGGGTCATCTGTAGATTAAAGGCTCAAGAAGATGTGGTACATATACACATGGAAAGTTACTCAGCCATAAGAAGAATACAAATCCTATCCTTTGCAACAACATTAGTGGAGCTAGAAGGTATTATGCTCAGTGACATAAGTGAGGCAGAGGAAACAAGTACCAAATGATTTGACCCATCTGTGGAGACAAAGAACCAAGATAAAACTGAAGGAGCAAAACACCAGCATACTCACAGAACCCAAGAGTGGGTTAACAGTTACCAAAGGGCAAAGACTATGGTGGTTAGGTAGGAATGCAAGGAGAAGGGCGGGTGTAAGATAGCACAGTTTTTGCTTAGCATTATTGTGTCTGCGGGACATGGGGAGGGCTGTACAACACTGAGAAGACAAGTAGTGATTCTACAGTGTCTTACTATGCTCCTGGACAGTGACTGCAATGGAGTATCCGGAGAGAACTTGGTTATGGTGTGGGTCTAGTAAAATTAATGTTTCTCATGTAATTGTAGATTAATCATAAAAAAATCAATAAATGACTAAATAAATGAATAAATAATAAAGATATAGACATAATGCAACAGCCCAGTTGTAAAAGAAGATGGCTTGCCTCTGTCTCTCACCACACTATTCACAATAACCAAGCTAAATGTCCATCAGTGGATGAGAAGTAGAATATTATTCAGCCGTATGAAGAAAAAAGTTCCTACGATTTACAACTACATGGATGGAGCTAGAGAGTATTGTGCTAAGTGAAATAAGCCACACAGAGAATGCCAAGTGGCAATTGATTTCACTCAAATGTGGAGTATTAGATAAAAGAGAAAACATGTAGTAATAAGACATTAGCTGCCTCACTGAAACCGAGTAGACTAATGGTTACCAAAGGGAAAGTGACTGAGGAGGATGGCTTGGAAGGGAGTAAAGAGAGGTAAAAAGGAGAATTACATGTAGCATTCATGTGAGTATTGGGCGGGTAAGAAGAGCACAGAATATCAGCAAAGAACACTACTGTTTCTACAGGGTATTCCTGGGCTCATGGACAGTGACACTTATGGGGTATATGTTGTGGATTTGATAATGGGGGTAGTTTAGTAAACATAATGTTGGTTAAGTAACTGTCTTGTATGGACACGGAAATAAGAAACACTGTATCATTGGTCGGGTTTCAATTATCCCTGATGCTGTCTAGTTGGTCACCGCCCATCTCAACGATATCACACCCCTTGTAGGGCCGCAGGCTCTGAAGTGCGAACCAGCTCCTCTCAGCATACACATTCTGTGTCGATGAAAGAGGCCCACTGTGACATCACGGAGTCTCCAGGAAGCAGTGCTCTTCCTGCAAACTCCACTAGCTGATGGTGTTCAGAGAGCAGCCGTGTGGACCTGCACCATCTTACCAAACATAACTAGTTCTGGCCTACATATATATGTAAAATGATGTCACTCATCATTGGAGTATAAGAACAAAGAAAAAACTGTAATAGAATAACAGCAGTCTCACAGAACACAAGAATAGATTAACAGTTACCAAAGGGGAAGACACTGAGATGGATGGTTTGGAATGGAGGGATAAGGGGGTGGGAAGAGAGGGTGCATTTCAGTTAGCATATATAATGAGGAATGGCTGCACGTGAAGTGCTGTACAACAGAGAAGACAACTAGCAATCCACAGTACATTGCTGTGGTGATTGAAGTGACTGCAAAGGGGTATTGGGTGTAACGTGGTAATGGGTGTCTAGTAAATACATTACACATATAAATGTAGATTAAGAGTAAATAAACAACTCAATAATAAACTCCTATCAATAAATCCAATGCAGCAGCCAAGTTAAAAAAAGGCATATATATCCATAGGTTTATCTGCAGTATTCACAGTATCCAAGGTAAGTGTCCTTCAGTAAATTAATGTGTAAAGAAGTTGTGGTACATATACACAATTGAATATTACTCAGCCGTACGAAGAAAATAAATCCTAACATTTGCGACACTTGGATGGTACTAGAGGGCAGTATTCTCATGAAATAAGAGGTGGAGAAACACGAGTGTCAAATGATTGGACTCATCTGTGGAGATGTAGAACCAAGAGAAAGCTGAATAAGCAAAACATCAATAGATTCACATATCTGAAGATTGGAATAAGAGACACCAAAGTGAATGGGACTGCGGTGGATAGGAGGGAATGGAGGGTGGAGGGTGGCAGTAAAGAAAGCGTCCTATATGATTTCCATGATGAGTGTCGGTGGCCATTGCAGGGATGGCTGTATAACACAGAGAAGACAAGTATTGATTCTACAATATCTTACTTTGCTCATGCAGATTGACTGCCATGGATAATCCTGCAGTTCTTTGTCATGGGCGTGTTGTTGCAAACGTAAGTTACTCATGTAAATGTACATTAATGAGTTATTAGTAAATGAATGAATGAATAAAATAAATATAGAGTAATAGAATGCAGCAGCACAGGTTAAAGAAGACATGTGCTCACCTTTGTTCATAAACACACTATTAACAATCGCGAAGCTAAGTATCCATCAGCAGATGAAGAGTGGAATATTATTCAGCCATATGAGGAAAACAAATCCTACCATTTACAACAACATGTATGGAGATAGAGGGAATTATGCTCAGTGAAATAAGCGACGGAGAGAAAGAAACGTTGCAAATGACTTCACTCACTTGCAGAGTATTAGAAAAAAGGAAAAAGGTGAAGGAACAAAAGAGCAGCCACCCCGAACTGAAGAATGGACTAACAGTTACGAAAGGAAAAAGACTATGGAGGCATGGTAGTAATGGAGGGATAGGGGCAGGGGGAAGAAACGGTGCATAGAATTTGGATATATAGTGTTGGAGGGAGGGCACATGGAGGGCTATACAACACAGAAGACAAGTAGTGATTCTACATTAACTACATGGAAGGGCAGTGAATGCAATGGGGTATTGGGACATCTTGGTAGTTGGTGGAGTCTAGTAAACAATGTTACTCATGTAATTGTGGATAAATGTGTAATTAATGGTAATTAAAAGACATGAAGAGAGGTACAGAGGTGATAGGTATAGACAGATGATAGAGAAAGATGATGATAGATGATATATATTTGATAGATGCATTTGATAGATTAGGCAGTTAGATGAAAGATAGATGAAAGATGACATTAGGTAGATAGGGAGACAGATGATATATTAGATATATAGTTAGATGATAGATAACTGCATAGAGAGATTATACCTATAGATCGATACAGAGATACACAGTAGATGATAGTAGATTGGAAAATACATAGGTAGATAGATTTATTGATTGAAAGTTGATAGATGACAGAAACATGGATGTATAGAAAGAGTGATAAGCAGATAAAATGCAGTGGCCCAGTTTTAGAAAGATATGTGCACCCCTTTGTTTATCACAGATCTATTCATAATAGCCAATCTGTGTCCGTCAGTAGATGAATGGATGAAGATGTGGTACATATACACAATCTATTATTCAACCATAAGAAGAAAACAAATCCGTCCATTTGTAACTGAATGGATGGAACTAGGAGGTTTTATGCTCAGTGAAGTAAGCCAGGACGAGAAAGACAAGTATCAAATGGGTTGACCCAACGGTGGAGACGGTAAACCAAGAAAAAAACGGAATTAAGAAAACAGCAGAAGAATCACAGGACCAAAGAATTTACAAAGTTCAGAAATAGAAAGAGAGTGGGGTGGAGAGGTGGAAACGGAGGGATAAGGGGGATGGTGGAAGAAAGGTAACATTACCAATACCATGTATAATGAGCTTGGGGTCACGGGGAGGCCTGTATAATACAGAGTACAAGTAGTGTTTCTACATTATCTGACTATGCTCATGAAGAGTGACCACAATGGACTGTATAGGGTGATCTAGGAGATGGGTGAGACTAGTAAAGATAATGTTATTCATCCAATTGTAGAGTGATGATAAATAAAGAAGCAAATAATAAATACTTGACAGATGATAGATGAACGATTAACAGATACAAGATAGATGGATAAATATATAGAGGTATAGATAGGTGATAGATTGATATTAAATTAAAAGGTATATAGATGACAGATGATAGATGATAGATAGGCAGACAGACAGATGGATAGATAGATAGATAGATATGAAAGATTAGACAGATAAATTGAAGATAGATTAGATATATAGATTTATTGATAGAACACAGTGGTTCTGTATAAAGACCTGTGCACCTCTTTGTTTATCAGAGCAGTATTCACAATAGTCAATACGTGTCCATCAGTAGATGAATAGATAAAGAAGATGTGGTACATATTGACAATCAATTCTCATTCAGCATTGGAAGATACCAAATCCTACCATTAACAACAACATGCTCAATGAAATAAGTCAGGAGAAGGACAAGAATCAAATAATTAGACCATTTTTGCGCATGGAGAACCAATAAGAAACTGAAGGAGAATAACAGCAGCAGAAACACAGATCCAAAAATGAAGTAACAGTTACCAAAGGGAAAGCGACAAGGAGGACATGTGAGAATGGAGGGATAACAGTGTGGACAGAAAGGATGCATTATGATTAGCATGTGTAATGCTTCTAGGGGTGCACGGGGAGGGCTGAACCAAACAGAGAAGACAGTGATTCTACAGTACCTTGCTCTGTTTAAGGAAGTGGCTGCAGTGGCGCACTGGAGGGATCTTCGTGAATGGGGGAGTCTAGTGCCTGTAATGTTACACATGTCATTATAGATTAATAATAATTAATTAATTTATCCAGCAAAACAAATACAGTAGCCCAGTTTAAAAAGATAAATGCATGCCTATGTTTATCACAGCACTATTCAAAGTGGCCAAGCTAATGGGTCATCTGTAGATTAAAGGCTCAAGAAGATGTGGTACATATACACATGGAATGTTACTCAGCCATAAGAAGAATACAAATCCTATCCTTTGCAACAACATTAATGGAGCTAGACGGTATTATGCTCAGTGACATAAGTGAGGCAGAGGAAACAAGTATCAAATGATTTGACCCATCTGTGGAGACAAAGAACCAAGATAAAACTGAAGGAGCAAAACACCAGCATACTCACAGAACCCAAGAGTGGGTTAACAGTTACCAAAGGGCAAAGACTATGGTGGATAGGTGGGAATGCAAGGAGAAGGGCGGGTGTAAGATAGCACAGTTTTTGCTTAGCATTATTGTGTCTGCGGGACATGGGGAGGGCTGTACAACACTGAGAAGACAAGTAGTGACTCTACAGTGTCTTACTATGCTCCTGGACAGTGACTGCAATGGAGTATCCGGAGAGAACTTGGTTATGGTGTGGGTCTAGTAAAATTAATGTTTCTCATGTAATTGTAGATTAATCATAAAAAAATCAATAAATGAATAAATAAATGAATAAATAATAAAGATATAGACATAATGCAACAGCCCAGTTGTAAAAGAAGATGGCTTGCCTCTGTCTCTCACCACACTATTCACAATAACCAAGCTAAATGTCCATCAGTGGATGAGAAGTAGAATATTATTCAGCCGTATGAAGAAAAAAGATCCTACGATTTACAACTACATGGATGGAGCTAGAGAGTATTGTGCTAAGTGAAATAAGCCACACAGAGAATGCCAAGTGGCAATTGATTTCACTCAAATGTGGAGTATTAGATAAAAGAGAAAACATGTAGTAATAAGACATTAGCTGCCTCACTGAAACCGAGTAGACTAATGGTTACCAAAGGGAAAGTGACTGAGGAGGATGGCTTGGAAGGGAGTAAAGAGAGGTAAAAAGGAGAATTACATGTAGCATTCATGTGAGTATTGGGCGGGTACGAAGAGCACAGTATATCAGCAAAGAACACTACTGTTTCTACAGGGTATTCCTGGGCTCATGGACAGTGACACTTATGGGGTATATGTTGTGGATTTGATAATGGGGGTAGTTTAGTAAACATAATGTTGGTTAAGTAACTGTCTTGTATGGACACGGAAATAAGAAACACTGTATCATTGGTCGGGTTTCAATTTTCCCTGATGCTCTCTAGTTGGTCACCGCCCACCTCAACAAAATCACACCCCTTGTAGGGCCGCAGGCTCTGAAGTGCGAACCAGCTCCTCTCAGCATACACATTCTGTGTCTATGAAAGAGGCCCACTGTGACATCACGGAGTCTCCAGGAAGCAGTGCTCTTCCTGCAAACTCCACTAGCTGATGGTGTTCAGAGCGCAGCCGTGTGGACCTGCACCATCTTACCAAACATAACTAGTTCTGGCCTACATATATATGTAAAATGATGTCACTCATCATTGGAGTATAAGAACAAAGAAAAAACTGTAATAGAATAACAGCAGTCTCACAGAACACAAGAATAGATTAACAGTTACCAAAGGGGAAGACACTGAGATGGATGGTTTGGAATGGAGGGATAAGGGGGTGGGAAGAGAGGGTGCATTTCAGTTAGCATATATAATGAGGAATGGCTGCACGTGCAGTGCTGTACAACAGAGAAGACAACTAGCAATCCACAGTACATTGCTGTGGTGATTGAAGTGACTGCAAATGTTTATTGAGTGGAACGTAGTAATGGGAGTCTAGTAAATACATTACACATATAAATGTAGATTAAGAGTAAATAAACAACTCAATAATAAACTCCTATCAATAAATCCAATGCAGCAGCCAAGTTAAAAAAAGGCATATACATCCATAGGTTTATCTGCAGTATTCACAGTATCCAAGGCAAGTGTCCTTCAGTAAATTAATGTGTAAAGAAGTTGTGGTACATATACACAATTGAATATTACTCAGCCGTAAGAAGAAAATAAATCCTAACATTTGCGACAACTTGGATGGTACTAGAGGGCAGTATTCTCATGAAATAAGAGGTGGAGAAACACGAGTGTCAAATGATTGGACTCATCTGTGGAGATGTAGAACCAAGAGAAAGCTGAATAAGCAAAACATCAATAGATTCACATATCTGAAGATTGGAATAAGAGACACCAAAGTGAAAGGGACTGCGGTGGATAGGAGGGAATGGAGGGTGGAGGGTGGCAGTAAAGAAAGCGTCCTATATGATTTCCATGATGAGTGTCGGTGGCCATTGCAGGGATGGCTGTATAACACAGAGAAGACAAGTATTGATTCTACAATATCTTACTTTGCTCATGCAGATTGACTGCCATGGATAATCCTGCAGTTCTTTGTCATGGGCGTGTTGTTGCAAACGTAAGTTACTCATGTAAATGTACATTAATGAGTTATTAGTAAATGAATGAATGAATAAAATAAATATAGATTAATAGAATGCAGCAGCACAGGTTAAAGAAGACATGTGCTCACCTTTGTTCATAAACACACTATAAACAATCGCGAAGCTAAGTATCCATCAGCAGATGAAGAGTGGAATATTATTCAGCCATATGAGGAAAACAAATCCTACCATTTACAACAACATGTATGGAGATAGAGGGAATTATGCTCAGTGAAATAAGCGACGGAGAGAAAGAAACGTTGCAAATGACTTCACTCACTTGCAGAGTATTAGGAAAAAGGAAAAAGGTGAAGGAACAAAAGAGCAGCCACCCCGAACTGAAGAATGGACTAACAGTTACGAAAGGAAAAAGACTATGGAGGCATGGTAGTAATGGAGGGATAGGGGCAGGGGGAAGAAACGGTGCATAGAATTTGGATATATAGTGTTGGAGGGAGGGCACATGGAGGGCTATACAACACAGAAGACAAGTAGTGATTCTACATTAACTACACGGAAGGGCAGTGAATGCAATGGGGTATTGGGACATCTTGGTAGTTGTTGGAGTCTAGTAAACAATGTTACTCATGTAATTGAGGATAAATGTGTAATTAATGGTAATTAAAAGACATGAAGAGAGGTACAGAGATGATAGGTATAGACAGATGATAGAGAAAGATGATGATAGATGATATATATTTGATAGATGCATTTGATAGATTAGGCAGTTAGATGAAAGATAGATGAAAGATGACATTAGGTAGATAGGGAGACAGATGATATATTAGATATATAGTTAGATGATAGATAACTGCATAGAGAGATTATACCTATAGATCGATACAGAGATACACAGTAGATGATAGTAGATTGGAAAATACATAGGTAGATAGATTTATTGATTGAAAGTTGATAGATGACAGAAACATGGATGTATAGAAAGAGTGATAAGCAGATAAAATGCAGTGGCCCAGTTTTAGAAAGATATGTGCACCCCTTTGTTTATCACAGATCTATTCATAATAGCCAATCTGTGTCCGTCAGTAGATTAATGGTTGAAGATGTGGTACATATACACAATCTATTATTCAACCATAAGAAGAAAACAAATCCGTCCATTTGTAACTGCATGGATGGAACTAGGAGGTTTTATGCTCAGTGAAGTAAGCCAGGAGGAGAAAGACAAGTATCAAATGGGTTGACCCAACGGTGGAGACGGTAAACCAAGAAAAAAACGGAAGGAGGAAAACAGCAGCAGAATCACAGGACCAAAGAATTTACAAAGTTCAGAAATAGAAAGAGAGTGGGGTGGACAGGTGGAAACGGAGGGATAAGGGGGATGGTGGAAGAAAGGTAACATTACCAATACCATGTATAATGAGCTTGGGGTCACGGGGAGGCCTGTATAATACAGAGAGTACAAGTAGTGTTTCTACATTATCTGACTATGCTCATGAAGAGTGACCACAATGGACTGTATAGGGGGATCTAGGTGATGGGTGAGACTAGTAAAGATAATGTTATTCATCCAATTGTAGAGTGATGATAAATAAAGAAGCAAATAATAAATACTTGACAGATGATAGATGAACGATTAACAGATACAAGATAGATGGATAAATATATAGAGGTATAGATAGGTGATAGATTGATATTAAATTAAAAGGTATATAGATGACAGATGATAGATGATAGATAGACAGACAGATGGATAGATAGATAGATAGATATGAAAGTTTAGACAGATAAATTGAAGATAGATTAGATACATAGTTTTATTGATAGAACACAGTGGTTCTGTATAAAGACCTGTGCACCTCTTTGTTTATCAGAGCAGTATTCACAATAGACAATACGTGTCCATCAGTAGATGAATAGATAAAGAAGATGTGGTACATATTGACAATCAATTCTCTTTCAGCATTGGAAGATACCAAATCCTACCATTTACAACAACATGCTCAATGAAATAAGTCAGGAGAAGGACAAGAATCAAATAATTTGACCATTTTTGCGCATGGAGAACCAATAAGAAACTGAAGGAGAATAACAGCAGCAGAAACACAGATCCAAAAATGAAGTAACAGTTACCAAAGGGAAAGCGACAAGGAGGACATGTGAGAATGGAGGGATAACAGTGTGGACAGATAGGATGCATTATGATTAGCATGTGTAATGCTTCTAGGGGTGCACGGGGAGGGCTGAACCAAACAGAGAAGACAGTGATTCTACAGTACCTTGCTCTGTTTAAGGAAGTGGCTGCAGTGGCGCACTGGAGGGATCTTCGTGAATGGGGGAGTCTAGTGCCTGTAATGTTACACATGTCATTATAGATTAATAATAATTAATTAATTTATCCAGCAAAACAAATACAGTAGCCCAGTTTAAAAAGACAAATGCATGCCTATGTTTATCACAGCACTATTCAAAGTGGCCAAGCTAATGGGTCATCTGTAGATTAAAGGCTCAAGAAGATGTGGTACATATACACATGGAATGTTACTCAGCCATAAGAAGAATACAAATCCTATCCTTTGCAACAACATTAATGGAGCTAGACGGTATTATGCTCAGTGACATAAGTGAGGCAGAGGAAACAAGTATCAAATGATTTGACCCATCTGTGGAGACAAAGAACCAAGATAAAACTGAAGGAGCAAAACACCAGCATACTCACAGAACCCAAGAGTGGGTTAACAGTTACCAAAGGGCAAAGACTATGGTGGATAGGTGGGAATGCAAGGAGAAGGGCGGGTGTAAGATAGCACAGTTTTTGCTTAGCATTATTGTGTCTGCGGGACATGGGGAGGGCTGTACAACACTGAGAAGACAAGTAGTGATTGTACAGTGTCTTACTGTGCTCCTGGACAGTGACTGCAATGGAGTATCCGGAGAGAACTTGGTTATGGTGTGGGTCTAGTAAAATTAATGTTTCTCATGTAATTGTAGATTAATCATAAAAAAATCAATAAATGAATAAATAAATGAATAAATAATAAAGATATAGACATAATGCCACAGCCCAGTTGTTAAAGATGATGGCTTGCCTCTGTCTCTCACCACACTATTCACAATAACCAAGCTAAATGTCCATCAGTGGATGAGAAGTAGAATATTATTCAGCCGTATGAAGAAAAAAGATCCTACGATTTACAACTACATGGATGGAGCTAGAGAGTATTGTGCTAAGTGAAATAAGAAACACAGAGAATGCCAAGTGGCAATTGATTTCACTCAAATGTGGAGTATTAGATAAAAGAGAAAACATGTAGTAATAAGACATTAGCTGCCTCACTGAAACCGAGTAGACTAATGGTTACCAAAGGGAAAGTGACTGAGGAGGATGGCTTGGAAGGGAGTAAAGAGAGGTAAAAAGGAGAATTACATGTAGCATTCATGTGAGTATTGGGCGGGTACGAAGAGCACAGTATATCAGCAAAGAACACTACTGTTTCTACAGGGTATTCCTGGGCTCATGGACAGTGACACTTATGGGGTATATGTTGTGGATTTGATAATGGGGGTAGTTTAGTAAACATAATGTTGGTTAAGTAACTGTCTTGTATGGACACGGAAATAAGAAACACTGTATCATTGGTCGGGTTTCAATTTTCCCTGATGCTGTCTAGTTGGTCACCGCCCACATCAACAAAATCACACCCCTTGTAGGGCCGCAGGCTCTGAAGTGCGAACCAGCTCCTCTCAGCATACACATTCTGTGTCTATGAAAGAGGCCCACTGTGACATCACGGAGTCTCCAGGAAGCAGTGCTCTTCCTGCAAACTCCACTAGCTGATGGTGTTCAGAGCCCAGATGTGTGGACCTGCACCATCTTACCAAACATAACTAGTTCTGGCCTACATATATATGTAAAATGATGTCACTCATCATTGGAGTATAAGAACAAAGAAAAAACTGTAGTAGAATAACAGCAGTCTCACAGAACACAAGAATAGATTAACAGTTACCAAAGGGGAAGACACTGAGATGGATGGTTTGGAATGGAGGGATAAGGGGGTGGGAAGAGAGGGTGCATTTCAGTTAGCATATATAATGAGGAATGGCTGCACGTGCAGTGCTGTACAACAGAGAAGACCACTAGCAATCCACAGTACATTGCTGTGGTGATTGAAGTGACTGCAAAGGGGTATTGGGTGTAACGTGGTAATGGGTGTCTAGTAAATACATTACACATATAAATGTAGATTAAGAGTAAATAAACAACTCAATAATAAACTCCTATCAATAAATCCAATGCAGCAGCCAAGTTAAAAAAAGGCATATACATCCATAGGTTTATCTGCAGTATTCACAGTATCCAAGGTAAGTGTCCTTCAGTAAACTAATGTGTAAAGAAGTTGTGGTACATATACACAATTGAATATTACTCAGCCGTAAGAAGAAAATAAATCCTAACATTTGCGACACTTGGATGGTACTAGAGGGCAGTATTCTCATGAAATAAGAGGTGGAGAAACACGAGTGTCAAATGATTGGACTCATCTGTGGAGATGTAGAACCAAGAGAAAGCTGAATAAGCAAAACATCAATAGATTCACATATCTGAAGATTGGAATAAGAGATACCAAAGTGAATGGGACTGCGGTGGATAGGAGGGAATGGAGGGTGGAGGGTGGCAGTAAAGAAAGCGTCCTATATGATTTCCATGATGAGTGTCGGTGGCCATTGCAGGGATGGCTGTATAACACAGAGAAGACAAGTATTGATTCTACAATATCTTACTTTGCTCATGCAGATTGACTGCCATGGATAATCCTGCAGTTCTTTGTCATGGGCGTGTTGTTGCAAACGTAAGTTACTCATGTAAATGTACATTAATGAGTTATTAGTAAATGAATGAATGAATAAAATAAATATAGATTAATAGAATGCAGCAGCACAGGTTAAAGAAGACATGTGCTCACCTTTGTTCATAAACACACTATAAACAATCGCGAAGCTAAGTATCCATCAGCAGATGAAGAGTGGAATATTATTCAGCCATATGAGGAAAACAAATCCTACCATTTACAACAACATGTATGGAGATAGAGGGAATTATGCTCAGTGAAATAAGCGACGGAGAGAAAGAAACGTTGCAAATGACTTCACTCACTTGCAGAGTATTAGAAAAAAGGAAAAAGGTGAAGGAACAAAAGAGCAGCGACCCCGAACTGAAGAATGGACTAACAGTTACGAAAGGAAAAAGACTATGGAGGCATGGTAGTAATGGAGGGATAGGGGCAGGGGGAAGAAACGGTGCATAGAATTTGGATATATAGTGTTGGAGGGAGGGCACATGGAGGGCTATACAACACAGAAGACAAGTAGTGATTCTACATTAACTACATGGAAGGGCAGTGAATGCAATGGGGTATTGGGACATCTTGGTAGTTGGTGGAGTCTAGTAAACAATGTTACTCATGTAATTGTGGATAAATGTGTAATTAATGGTAATTAAAAGACATGAAGAGTGGTACAGAGGTGATAGGTATAGACAGATGATAGAGAAAGATGATGATAGATGATATATATTTGATAGATGCATTTGATAGATTAGGCAGTTAGATGAAAGATAGATGAAAGATGACATTAGGTAGATAGGGAGACAGATGATATATTAGATATATAGTTAGATGATAGATAACTGCATAGAGAGATTATACCTATAGATCGATACAGAGATACACAGTAGATGATAGTAGATTGGAAAATACATAGGTAGATAGATTTATTGATTGAAAGTTGATAGATGACAGAAACATGGATGTATAGAAAGAGTGATAAGCAGATAAAATGCAGTGGCCCAGTTTTAGAAAGATATGTGCACCCCTTTGTTTATCACAGATCTATTCATAATAGCCAATCTGTGTCCGTCAGTAGATGAATGGATGAAGATGTGGTACATATACACAATCTATTATTCAACCATAAGAAGAAAACAAATCCGTCCATTTGTAACTGCATGGATGGAACTAGGAGGTTTTATGCTCAGTGAAGTAAGCCAGGACGAGAAAGACAAGTATCAAATGGGTTGACCCAACGGTGGAGACGGTAAACCAAGAAAAAAACGGAAGGAGGAAAACAGCAGCAGAATCACAGGACCAAAGAATTTACAAAGTTCAGAAATAGAAAGAGAGTGGGGTGGACAGGTGGAAACGGAGGGATAAGGGGGATGGTGGAAGAAAGGTAACATTACCAATACCATGTATAATGAGCTTGGGGTCACGGGGAGGCCTGTATAATACAGAGAGTACAAGTAGTGTTTCTACATTATCTGACTATGCTCATGAAGAGTGACCACAATGGACTGTATAGGGGGATCTAGGTGATGGGTGAGACTAGTAAAGATAATGTTATTCATCCAATTGTAGAGTGATGATAAATAAAGAAGCAAATAATAAATACTTGACAGATGATAGATGAACGATTAACAGATACAAGATAGATGGATAAATATATAGAGGTATAGATAGGTGATAGATTGATATTAAATTAAAAGGTATATAGATGACAGATGATAGATGATAGATAGACAGACAGACAGATGGATAGATAGATAGATAGATATGAAAGATTAGACAGATAAATTGAAGATAGATTAGATACATAGTTTTATTGATAGAACACAGTGGTTCTGTATAAAGACCTGTGCACCTCTTTGTTTATCAGAGCAGTATTCACAATAGTCAATACGTATCCATCAGTAGATGAATAGATAAAGAAGATGTGGTACATATTGACAATCAATTCTCATTCAGCATTGGAAGATACCAAATCCTACCATTTACAACAACATGCTCAATGAAATAAGTCAGGAGAAGGACAAGAATCAAATAATTTGACCATTTTTGCGCATGGAGAACCAATAAAAAACTGAAGGAGAATAACAGCAGCAGAAACACAGATCCAAAATGAAGTAACAGTTACCAAAGGGAAAGCGACAAGGAGGACATGTGAGAATGGAGGGATAACAGTGTGGACAGAAAGGATGCATTATGATTAGCATGTGTAATGCTTCTAGGGGTGCACGGGGAGGGCTGCACCAAACAGAGAAGACAGTGATTCTACAGTACCTTGCTCTGTTTAAGGAAGTGGCTGCAGTGGCGCACTGGAGGGATCTTCGTGAATGGGGGAGTCTAGTGCCTGTAATGTTACACATGTCATTATAGATTAATAATAATTAATTAATTTATCCAGCAAATCAAATACAGTAGCCCAGTTTAAAAAGACAAATGCATGCCTATGTTTATCACAGCACTATTCAAAGTGGCCAAGCTAATGGGTCATCTGTAGATTAAAGGCTCAAGAAGATGTGGTACATATACACATGGAATGTTACTCAGCCATAAGAAGAATACAAATCCTATCCTTTGCAACAACATTAATGGAGCTAGACGGTATTATGCTCAGTGACATAAGTGAGGCAGAGGAAACAAGTATCAAATGATTTGACCCATCTGTGGAGACAAAGAACCAAGATAAAACTGAAGGAGCAAAACACCAGCATACTCACAGAACCCAAGAGTGGGTTAACAGTTACCAAAGGGCAAAGACTATGGTGGATAGGTGGGAATGCAAGGAGAAGGGCGGGTGTAAAATAGCACAGTTTTTGCTAAGCATTATTGTGTCTGCGGGATATGGGGAGGGCTGTACAACACTGAGAAGACAAGTAGTGATTCTACAGTGTCTTACTATGCTCCTGGACAGTGACTGCAATGGAGTATCCGGAGAGAACTTGTTTATGGTGTGGGTCTAGTAAAATTAATGTTTCTCATGTAATTGTAGATTAATCATAAAAAAATAAATAAATGAATAAATAAATGAATAAATAATAAAGATATAGACATAATTCCACAGCCCAGTTGTTAAAGAAGATGGCTTGCCTCTGTCTCTCCCCACACTATTCACAATATCCAAGCTAAATGTCCATCAGTGGATGAGAAGTAGAATATTATTCAGCCGTATGAAGAAAAAGATCCTACGATTTACAACTACATGGATGGAGCTAGAGAGTATTGTGCTAAGTGAAATAAGCCACACAGAGAATGCCAAGTGGCAATTGATTTCACTCAAATGTGGAGTATTAGATAAAAGAGAAAACATGTAGTAATAAGACATTAGCTGCCTCACTGAAACCGAGTAGACTAATGGTTACCAAAGGGAAAGTGACTGAGGAGGATGGCTTGGAAGGGAGTAAAGAGAGGTAAAGAGGAGAATAACATGTAGCATTCATGTGAGTATTGGGCGGGTACGAAGAGCACAGTATATCAGCAAAGAACACTACTGTTTCTACAGGGTATTCCTGGGCTCATGGACAGTGACACTTATGGGGTATATGTTGTGGATTTGATAATGGGGGTAGTTTAGTAAACATAATGTTGGTTAAGTAACTGTCTTGTATGGACACGGAAATAAGAAACACTGTATCATTGGTCGGGTTTCAATTTTCCCTGATGCTGTCTAGTTGGTCACCGCCCACCTCAACAAAATCACACCCCTTGTAGGGCCGCAGGCTCTGAAGTGCGAACCAGCTCCTCTCAGCATACACATTCTGTGTCTATGAAAGAGGCCCACTGTGACATCACGGAGTCTCCAGGAAGCAGTGCTCTTCCTGCAAACTCCACTAGCTGATGGTGTTCAGAGCGCAGCCGTGTGGACCTGCACCATCTTACCAAACATAACTAGTTCTGGCCTACATATATATGTAAAATGATGTCACTCATCATTGGAGTATAAGAACAAAGAAAAAACTGTAATAGAATAACAGCAGTCTCACAGAACACAAGAATAGATTAACAGTTACCAAAGGGGAAGACACTGAGATGGATGGTTTGGAATGGAGGGATAAGGGGGTGGGAAGAGAGGGTGCATTTCAGTTAGCATATATAATGAGGAATGGCTGCACGTGCAGTGCTGTACAACAGAGAAGACAACTAGCAATCCACAGTACATTGCTGTGGTGATTGAAGTGACTGCAAAGGGGTATTGGGTGTAACGTGGTAATGGGTGTCTAGTAAATACATTACACATATAAATGTAGATTAAGAGTAAATAAACAACTCAATAATAAACTCCTATCAATAAATCCAATGCAGCAGCCAAGTTAAAAAAAGGCATACACATCCATAGGTTTATCTGCAGTATTCACAGTATCCAAGGTAAGTGTCCTTCAGTAAACTAATGTGTAAAGAAGTTGTGGTACATATACACAATTGAATATTACTCAGCCGTAAGAAGAAAATAAATCCTAACATTTGCGACACTTGGATGGTACTAGAGGGCAGTATTCTCATGAAATAAGAGGTGGAGAAACACGAGTGTCAAATGATTGGCTCATCTGTGGAGATGTAGAACCAAGAGAAAGCTGAATAAGCAAAACATCAATAGATTCACATATCTGAAGATTGGAATAAGAGATACCAAAGTGAATGGGACTGCGGTGGATAGGAGGGAATGGAGGGTGGAGGGTGGCAGTAAAGAAAGCGTCCTATATGATTTCCATGATGAGTGTCGGTGGCCATTGCAGGGATGGCTGTATAACACAGAGAAGACAAGTATTGATTCTACAATATCTTACTTTGCTCATGCAGATTGACTGCCATGGATAATCCTGCAGTTCTTTGTCATGGGCGTGTTGTTGCAAACGTAAGTTACTCATGTAAATGTACATTAATGAGTTATTAGTAAATGAATGAATGAATAAAATAAATATAGATTAATAGAATGCAGCAGCACAGGTTAAAGAAGACATGTGCTCACCTTTGTTCATAAACACACTATAAACAATCGCGAAGCTAAGTATCCATCAGCAGATGACGAGTGGAATATTATTCAGCCATATGAGGAAAACAAATCCTACCATTTACAACAACATGTATGGAGATAGAGGGAATTATGCTCAGTGAAATAAGCGACGGAGAGAAAGAAACGTTGCAAATGACTTCACTCACTTGCAGAGTATTAGAAAAAAGGAAAAAGGTGAAGGAACAAAAGAGCAGCGACCCCGAACTGAAGAATGGACTAACAGTTACGAAAGGAAAAAGACTATGGAGGCATGGTAGTAATGGAGGGATAGGGGCAGGGGGAAGAAACGGTGCATAGAATTTGGATATATAGTGTTGGAGGGAGGGCACATGGAGGGCTATACAACACAGAAGACAAGTAGTGATTCTACATTAACTACATGGAAGGGCAGTGAATGCAATGGGGTATTGGGACATCTTGGTAGTTGGTGGAGTCTAGTAAACAATGTTACTCATGTAATTGTGGATAAATGTGTAATTAATGGTAATTAAAAGACATGAAGAGAGGTACAGAGGTGATAGGTATAGACAGATGATAGAGAAAGATGATGATAGATGATATATATTTGATAGATGCATTTGATAGATTAGGCAGTTAGATGAAAGATAGATGAAAGATGACATTAGGTAGATAGGGAGACAGATGATATATTAGATATATAGTTAGATGATAGATAACTGCATAGAGAGATTATACCTATAGATCGATACAGAGATACACAGTAGATGATAGTAGATTGGAAAATACATAGGTAGATAGATTTATTGATTGAAAGTTGATAGATGACAGAAACATGGATGTATAGAAAGAGTGATAAGCAGATAAAATGCAGTGGCCCAGTTTTAGAAAGATATGTGCACCCCTTTGTTTATCACAGATCTATTCATAATAGCCAATCTGTGTCCGTCAGTAGATGAATGGATGAAGATGTGGTACATATACACAATCTATTATTCAACCATAAGAAGAAAACAAATCCGTCCATTTGTAACTGCATGGATGGAACTAGGAGGTTTTATGCTCAGTGAAGTAAGCCAGGACGAGAAAGACAAGTATCAAATGGGTTGACCCAACGGTGGAGACGGTAAACCAAGAAAAAAACGGAAGGAGGAAAACAGCAGCAGAATCACAGGACCAAAGAATTTACAAAGTTCAGAAATAGAAAGAGAGTGGGGTGGACAGGTGGAAACGGAGGGATAAGGGGGATGGTGGAAGAAAGGTAACATTACCAATACCATGTATAATGAGCTTGGGGTCACGGGGAGGCCTGTATAATACAGAGAGTACAAGTAGTGTTTCTACATTATCTGACTATGCTCATGAAGAGTGACCACAATGGACTGTATAGGGGGATCTAGGTGATGGGTGAGACTAGTAAAGATAATGTTATTCATCCAATTGTAGAGTGATGATAAATAAAGAAGCAAATAATAAATACTTGACAGATGATAGATGAACGATTAACAGATACAAGATAGATGGATAAATATATAGAGGTATAGATAGGTGATAGATTGATATTAAATTAAAAGGTATATAGATGACAGATGATAGATGATAGATAGACAGACAGACAGATGGATAGATAGATAGATAGATATGAAAGATTAGACAGATAAATTGAAGATAGATTAGATACATAGTTTTATTGATAGAACACAGTGGTTCTGTATAAAGACCTGTGCACCTCTTTGTTTATCAGAGCAGTATTCACAATAGTCAATACGTATCCATCAGTAGATGAATAGATAAAGAAGATGTGGTACATATTGACAATCAATTCTCATTCAGCATTGGAAGATACCAAATCCTACCATTTACAACAACATGCTCAATGAAATAAGTCAGGAGAAGGACAAGAATCAAATAATTTGACCATTTTTGCGCATGGAGAACCAATAAAAAACTGAAGGAGAATAACAGCAGCAGAAACACAGATCCAAAATGAAGTAACAGTTACCAAAGGGAAAGCGACAAGGAGGACATGTGAGAATGGAGGGATAACAGTGTGGACAGAAAGGATGCATTATGATTAGCATGTGTAATGCTTCTAGGGGTGCACGGGGAGGGCTGCACCAAACAGAGAAGACAGTGATTCTACAGTACCTTGCTCTGTTTAAGGAAGTGGCTGCAGTGGCGCACTGGAGGGATCTTCGTGAATGGGGGAGTCTAGTGCCTGTAATGTTACACATGTCATTATAGATTAATAATAATTAATTAATTTATCCAGCAAATCAAATACAGTAGCCCAGTTTAAAAAGACAAATGCATGCCTATGTTTATCACAGCACTATTCAAAGTGGCCAAGCTAATGGGTCATCTGTAGATTAAAGGCTCAAGAAGATGTGGTACATATACACATGGAATGTTACTCAGCCATAAGAAGAATACAAATCCTATCCTTTGCAACAACATTAATGGAGCTAGACGGTATTATGCTCAGTGACATAAGTGAGGCAGAGAAAACAAGTATCAAATGATTTGACCCATCTGTGGAGACAAAGAACCAAGATAAAACTGAAGGAGCAAAACACCAGCATACTCACAGAACCCAAGAGTGGGTTAACAGTTACCAAAGGGCAAAGACTATGGTGGATAGGTGGGAATGCAAGGAGAAGGGCGGGTGTAAAATAGCACAGTTTTTGCTAAGCATTATTGTGTCTGCGGGACATGGGGAGGGCTGTACAACACTGAGAAGACAAGTAGTGATTCTACAGTGTCTTACTATGCTCCTGGACAGTGACTGCAATGGAGTATCCGGAGAGAACTTGTTTATGGTGTGGGTCTAGTAAAATTAATGTTTCTCATGTAATTGTAGATTAATCATAAAAAAATAAATAAATGAATAAATAAATGAATAAATAATAAAGATATAGACATAATTCCACAGCCCAGTTGTTAAAGAAGATGGCTTGCCTCTGTCTCTCCCCACACTATTCACAATATCCAAGCTAAATGTCCATCAGTGGATGAGAAGTAGAATATTATTCAGCCGTATGAAGAAAAAGATCCTACGATTTACAACTACATGGATGGAGCTAGAGAGTATTGTGCTAAGTGAAATAAGCCACACAGAGAATGCCAAGTGGCAATTGATTTCACTCAAATGTGGAGTATTAGATAAAAGAGAAAACATGTAGTAATAAGACATTAGCTGCCTCACTGAAACCGAGTAGACTAATGGTTACCAAAGGGAAAGTGACTGAGGAGGATGGCTTGGAAGGGAGTAAAGAGAGGTAAAGAGGAGAATAACATGTAGCATTCATGTGAGTATTGGGCGGGTACGAAGAGCACAGTATATCAGCAAAGAACACTACTGTTTCTACAGGGTATTCCTGGGCTCATGGACAGTGACACTTATGGGGTATATGTTGTGGATTTGATAATGGGGGTAGTTTAGTAAACATAATGTTGGTTAAGTAACTGTCTTGTATGGACACGGAAATAAGAAACACTGTATCATTGGTCGGGTTTCAATTTTCCCTGATGCTGTCTAGTTGGTCACCGCCCACCTCAACAAAATCACACCCCTTGTAGGGCCGCAGGCTCTGAAGTGCGAACCAGCTCCTCTCAGCATACACATTCTGTGTCTATGAAAGAGGCCCACTGTGACATCACGGATTCTCCAGGAAGCAGTGCTCTTCCTGCAAACTCCACTAGCTGATGGTGTTCAGAGCGCAGCCGTGTGGACCTGCACCATCTTACCAAACATAACTAGTTCTGGCCTACATATATATGTAAAATGATGTCACTCATCATTGGAGTATAAGAACAAAGAAAAAACTGTAATAGAATAACAGCAGTCTCACAGAACACAAGAATAGATTAACAGTTACCAAAGGGGAAGACACTGAGATGGATGGTTTGGAATGGAGGGATAAGGGGGTGGGAAGAGAGGGTGCATTTCAGTTAGCATATATAATGAGGAATGGCTGCACGTGCAGTGCTGTACAACAGAGAAGACAACTAGCAATCCACAGTACATTGCTGTGGTGATTGAAGTGACTGCAAAGGGGTATTGGGTGTAACGTGGTAATGGGTGTCTAGTAAATACATTACACATATAAATGTAGATTAAGAGTAAATAAACAACTCAATAATAAACTCCTATCAATAAATCCAATGCAGCAGCCAAGTTAAAAAAAGGCATACACATCCATAGGTTTATCTGCAGTATTCACAGTATCCAAGGTAAGTGTCCTTCAGTAAACTAATGTGTAAAGAAGTTGTGGTACATATACACAATTGAATATTACTCAGCCGTAAGAAGAAAATAAATCCTAACATTTGCGACACTTGGATGGTACTAGAGGGCAGTATTCTCATGAAATAAGAGGTGGAGAAACACTAGTGTCAAATGATTGGACTCATCTGTGGAGATGTAGAACCAAGAGAAAGCTGAATAAGCAAAACATCAATAGATTCACATATCTGAAGATTGGAATAAGAGATACCAAAGTGAATGGGACTGCGGTGGATAGGAGGGAATGGAGGGTGGAGGGTGGCAGTAAAGAAAGCGTCCTATATGATTTCCATGATGAGTGTCGGTGGCCATTGCAGGGATGGCTGTATAACACAGAGAAGACAAGTATTGATTCTACAATATCTTACTTTGCTCATGCAGATTGACTGCCATGGATAATCCTGCAGTTCTTTGTCATGGGCGTGTTGTTGCAAACGTAAGTTACTCATGTAAATGTACATTAATGATTTATTAGTAAATGAATGAATGAATAAAATAAATATAGATTAATAGAATGCAGCAGCACAGGTTAAAGAAGACATGTGCTCACCTTTGTTCATAAACACACTATAAACAATCGCGAAGCTAAGTATCCATCAGCAGATGACGAGTGGAATATTATTCAGCCATATGAGGAAAACAAATCCTACCATTTACAACAACATGTATGGAGATAGAGGGAATTATGCTCAGTGAAATAAGCGACGGAGAGAAAGAAACGTTGCAAATGACTTCACTCACTTGCAGAGTATTAGAAAAAAGGAAAAAGGTGAAGGAACAAAAGAGCAGCGACCCCGAACTGAAGAATGGACTAACAGTTACGAAAGGAAAAAGACTATGGAGGCATGGTAGTAATGGAGGGATAGGGGCAGGGGGAAGAAACGGTGCATAGAATTTGGATATATAGTGTTGGAGGGAGGGCACATGGAGGGCTATACAACACAGAAGACAAGTAGTGATTCTACATTAACTACATGGAAGGGCAGTGAATGCAATGGGGTATTGGGACATCTTGGTAGTTGGTGGAGTCTAGTAAACAATGTTACTCATGTAATTGTGGATAAATGTGTAATTAATGGTAATTAAAAGACATGAAGAGAGGTACAGAGGTGATAGGTATAGACAGATGATAGAGAAAGATGATGATAGATGATATATATTTGATAGATGCATTTGATAGATTAGGCAGTTAGATGAAAGATAGATGAAAGATGACATTAGGTAGATAGGGAGACAGATGATATATTAGATATATAGTTAGATGATAGATAACTGCATAGAGAGATTATACCTATAGATCGATACAGAGATACACAGTAGATGATAGTAGATTGGAAAATACATAGGTAGATAGATTTATTGATTGAAAGTTGATAGATGACAGAAACATGGATGTATAGAAAGAGTGATAAGCAGATAAAATGCAGTGGCCCAGTTTTAGAAAGATATGTGCACCCCTTTGTTTATCACAGATCTATTCATAATAGCCAATCTGTGTCCGTCAGTAGATGAATGGATGAAGACGTGGTACATATACACAATCTATTATTCAACCATAAGAAGAAAACAAATCCGTCCATTTGTAACTGCATGGATGGAACTAGGAGGTTTTATGCTCAGTGAAGTAAGCCAGGACGAGAAAGACAAGTATCAAATGGGTTGACCCAACGGTGGAGACGGTAAACCAAGAAAAAAACGGAAGGAGGAAAACAGCAGCAGAATCACAGGACCAAAGAATTTACAAAGTTCAGAAATAGAAAGAGAGTGGGGTGGACAGGTGGAAACGGAGGGATAAGGGGGATGGTGGAAGAAAGGTAACATTACCAATACCATGTATAATGAGCTTGGGGTCACGGGGAGGCCTGTATAATACAGAGAGTACAAGTAGTGTTTCTACATTATCTGACTATGCTCATGAAGAGTGACCACAATGGACTGTATAGGGGGATCTAGGTGATGGGTGAGACTAGTAAAGATAATGTTATTCATCCAATTGTAGAGTGATGATAAATAAAGAAGCAAATAATAAATACTTGACAGATGATAGATGAACGATTAACAGATACAAGATAGATGGATAAATATATAGAGGTATAGATAGGTGATAGATTGATATTAAATTAAAAGGTATATAGATGACAGATGATAGATGATAGATAGACAGACAGACAGATGGATAGATAGATAGATAGATATGAAAGATTAGACAGATAAATTGAAGATAGATTAGATACATAGTTTTATTGATAGAACACAGTGGTTCTGTATAAAGACCTGTGCACCTCTTTGTTTATCAGAGCAGTATTCACAATAGTCAATACGTATCCATCAGTAGATGAATAGATAAAGAAGATGTGGTACATATTGACAATCAATTCTCATTCAGCATTGGAAGATACCAAATCCTACCATTTACAACAACATGCTCAATGAAATAAGTCAGGAGAAGGACAAGAATCAAATAATTTGACCATTTTTGCGCATGGAGAACCAATAAAAAACTGAAGGAGAATAACAGCAGCAGAAACACAGATCCAAAATGAAGTAACAGTTACCAAAGGGAAAGCGACAAGGAGGACATGTGAGAATGGAGGGATAACAGTGTGGACAGAAAGGATGCATTATGATTAGCATGTGTAATGCTTCTAGGGGTGCACGGGGAGGGCTGCACCAAACAGAGAAGACAGTGATTCTACAGTACCTTGCTCTGTTTAAGGAAGTGGCTGCAGTGGCGCACTGGAGGGATCTTCGTGAATGGGGGAGTCTAGTGCCTGTAATGTTACACATGTCATTATAGATTAATAATAATTAATTAATTTATCCAGCAAATCAAATACAGTAGCCCAGTTTAAAAAGACAAATGCATGCCTATGTTTATCACAGCACTATTCAAAGTGGCCAAGCTAATGGGTCATCTGTAGATTAAATGCTCAAGAAGATGTGGTACATATACACATGGAATGTTACTCAGCCATAAGAAGAATACAAATCCTATCCTTTGCAACAACATTAATGGAGCTAGACGGTATTATGCTCAGTGACATAAGTGAGGCAGAGGAAACAAGTATCAAATGATTTGACCCATCTGTGGAGACAAAGAACCAAGATAAAACTGAAGGAGCAAAACACCAGCATACTCACAGAACCCAAGAGTGGGTTAACAGTTACCAAAGGGCAAAGACTATGGTGGATAGGTGGGAATGCAAGGAGAAGGGCGGGTGTAAAATAGCACAGTTTTTGCTAAGCATTATTGTGTCTGCGGGATATGGGGAGGGCTGTACAACACTGAGAAGACAAGTAGTGATTCTACAGTGTCTTACTATGCTCCTGGACAGTGACTGCAATGGAGTATCCGGAGAGAACTTGGTTATGGTGTGGGTCTAGTAAAATTAATGTTTCTCATGTAATTGTAGATAAATCATAAAAAAATCAATAAATGAATAAATAAATGAATAAATAATAAAGATATAGACATAATGCCACAGCCCAGTTGTTAAAGAAGATGGCTTGCCTCTGTCTCTCACCACACTATTCACAATATCCAAGCTAAATGTCCATCAGTGGATGAGAAGTAGAATATTATTCAGCCGTATGAAGAAAAAGATCCTACGATTTACAACTACATGGATGGAGCTAGAGAGTATTGTGCTAAGTGAAATAAGCCACACAGAGAATGCCAAGTGGCAATTGATTTCACTCAAATGTGGAGTATTAGATAAAAGAGAAAACATGTAGTAATAAGACATTAGCTGCCTCACTGAAACCGAGTAGACTAATGGTTACCAAAGGGAAAGTGACTGAGGAGGATGGCTTGGAAGGGAGTAAAGAGAGGTAAAGAGGAGAATTACATGTAGCATTCATGTGAGTATTGGGCGGGTACGAAGAGCACAGTATATCAGCAAAGAACACTACTGTTTCTACAGGGTATTCCTGGGCTCATGGACAGTGACACTTATGGGGTATATGTTGTGGATTTGATAATGGGGGTAGTTTAGTAAACATAATGTTGGTTAAGTAACTGTCTTGTATGGACACGGAAATAAGAAACACTGTATCATTGGTCGGGTTTCAATTTTCCCTGATGCTGTCTAGTTGGTCACCGCCCACCTCAACAAAATCACACCCCTTGTAGGGCCGCAGGCTCTGAAGTGCGAACCAGCTCCTCTCAGCATACACATTCTGTGTCTATGAAAGAGGCCCACTGTGACATCACGGAGTCTCCAGGAAGCAGTGCTCTTCCTGCAAACTCCACTAGCTGATGGTGTTCAGAGCGCAGCCGTGTGGACCTGCACCATCTTACCAAACATAACTAGTTCTGGCCTACATATATATGTAAAATGATGTCACTCATCATTGGAGTATAAGAACAAAGAAAAAACTGTAATAGAATAACAGCAGTCTCACAGAACACAAGAATAGATTAACAGTTACCAAAGGGGAAGACACTGAGATGGATGGTTTGGAATGGAGGGATAAGGGGGTGGGAAGAGAGGGTGCATTTCAGTTAGCATATATAATGAGGAATGGCTGCACGTGCAGTGCTGTACAACAGAGAAGACAACTAGCAATCCACAGTACATTGCTGTGGTGATTGAAGTGACTGCAAAGGGGTATTGAGTGGAACGTGGTAATGGGAGTCTAGTAAATACATTACACATATAAATGTAGATTAAGAGTAAATAAACAACTCAATAATAAACTCCTATCAATAAATCCAATGCAGCAGCCAAGTTAAAAAAAGGCATATACATCCATAGGTTTATCTGCAGTATTCACAGTATCCAAGGCAAGTGTCCTTCAGTAAATTAATGTGTAAAGAAGTTGTGGTACATATACACAATTGAATATTACTCAGCCGTAAGAAGAAAATAAATCCTAACATTTGCGACAACTTGGATGGTACTAGAGGGCAGTATTCTCATGAAATAAGAGGTGGAGAAACACGAGTGTCAAATGATTGGACTCATCTGTGGAGATGTAGAACCAAGAGAAAGCTGAATAAGCAAAACATCAATAGATTCACATATCTGAAGATTGGAATAAGAGACACCAAAGTGAATGGGACTTCGGTGGATAGGAGGGAATGGAGGGTGGAGGGTGGCAGTAAAGAAAGCGTCCTATATGATTTCCATGATGAGTGTCGGTGGCCATTGCAGGGATGGCTGTATAACACACAGAAGACAAGTATTGATTCTACAATATCTTACTTTGCTCATGCAGATTGACTGCCATGGATAATCCTGCAGTTCTTTGTCATGGGCGTGTTGTTGCAAACGTAAGTTACTCATGTAAATGTACATTAATGAGTTATTAATAAATGAATGAATGAATAAAATAAATATAGAGTAATAGAATGCAGCAGCAAAGGTTAAGGAAGACATGTGCTCACCTTTGTTCATAAACACACTATTAACAATCGCGAAGCTAAGTATCCATCAGCAGATGAAGAGTGGAATATTATTCAGCCATATGAGGAAAACAAATCCTACCATTTACAACAACATGTATGGAGATAGAGGGAATTATGCTCAGTGAAATAAGCGACGGAGAGAAAGAAACGTTGCAAATGACTTCACTCACTTGCAGAGTATTAGAAAAAAGGAAAAAGGTGAAGGAACAAAAGAGCAGCCACCCCGAACTGAAGAATGGACTAACAGTTACGAAAGGAAAAAGACTATGGAGGCATGGTAGTAATGGAGGGATAGGGGCAGGGGGAAGAAACGGTGCATAGAATTTGGATATATAGTGTTGGAGGGAGGGCACATGGAGGGCTATACAACACAGAAGACAAGTAGTGATTCTACATTAACTACACGGAAGGGCAGTGAATGCAATGGGGTATTGGGACATCTTGGTAGTTGGTGGAGTCTAGTAAACAATGTTACTCATGTAATTGAGGATAAATGTGTAATTAATGGTAATTAAAAGACATGAAGAGAGGTACAGAGATGATAGGTATAGACAGATGATAGAGAAAGATGATGATAGATGATATATATTTGATAGATGCATTTGATAGATTAGGCAGTTAGATGAAAGATAGATGAAAGATGACATTAGGTAGATAGGGAGACAGATGATATATTAGATATATAGTTAGATGATAGATAACTGCATAGAGAGATTATACCTATAGATCGATACAGAGATACACAGTAGATGATAGTAGATTGGAAAATACATAGGTAGATAGATTTATTGATTGAAAGTTGATAGATGACAGAAACATGGATGTATAGAAAGAGTGATAAGCAGATAAAATGCAGTGGCCCAGTTTTAGAAAGATATGTGCACCCCTTTGTTTATCACAGATCTATTCATAATAGCCAATCTGTGTCCGTCAGTAGATGAATGGATGAAGATGTGGTACATATACACAATCTATTATTCAACCATAAGAAGAAAACAAATCCGTCCATTTGTAACTGCATGGATGGAACTAGGAGGTTTTATGCTCAGTGAAGTAAGCCAGGAGGAGAAAGACAAGTATCAAATGGGTTGACACAACGGTGGAGACGGTAAACCAAGAAAAAAACGGAAGGAGGAAAACAGCAGCAGAATCACAGGACCAAAGAATTTACAAAGTTCAGAAATAGAAAGAGAGTGGGGTGGACAGGTGGAAACGGAGGGATAAGGGGGATGGTGGAAGAAAGGTAACATTACCAATACCATGTATAATGAGCTTGGGGTCACGGGGAGGCCTGTATAATACAGAGAGTACAAGTAGTGTTTCTACATTATCTGACTATGCTCATGAAGAGTGACCACAATGGACTGTATAGGGGGATCTAGGTGATGGGTGAGACTAGTAAAGATAATGTTATTCATCCAATTGTAGAGTGATGATAAATAAAGAAGCAAATAATAAATACTTGACAGATGATAGATGAACGATTAACAGATACAAGATAGATGGATAAATATATAGAGGTATAGATAGGTGATAGATTGATATTAAATTAAAAGGTATATAGATGACAGATGATAGATGATAGATAGACAGACAGACAGATGGATAGATAGATAGATAGATATGAAAGATTAGACAGATAAATTGAAGATAGATTAGATACATAGTTTTATTGATAGAACACAGTGGTTCTGTATAAAGACCTGTGCACCTCTTTGTTTATCAGAGCAGTATTCACAATAGTCAATACGTGTCCATCAGTAGATGAATAGATAAAGAAGATGTGGTACATATTGACAATCAATTCTCATTCAGCATTGGAAGATACCAAATCCTACCATTTACAACAACATGCTCAATGAAATAAGTCAGGAGAAGGACAAGAATCAAATAATTTGACCATTTTTGCGCATGGAGAACCAATAAGAAACTGAAGGAGAATAACAGCAGCAGAAACACAGATCCAAAAATGAAGTAACAGTTACCAAAGGGAAAGCGACAAGGAGGACATGTGAGAATGGAGGGATAACAGTGTGGACAGAAAGGATGCATTATGATTAGCATGTGTAATGCTTCTAGGGGTGCACGGGGAGGGCTGCACCAAACAGAGAAGACAGTGATTCTACAGTACCTTGCTCTGTTTAAGGAAGTGGCTGCAGTGGCGCACTGGAGGGATCTTCGTGAATGGGGGAGTCTAGTGCCTGTAATGTTACACATGTCATTATAGATTAATAATAATTAATTAATTTATCCAGCAAAACAAATACAGTAGCCCAGTTTAAAAAGACAAATGCATGCCTATGTTTATCACAGCACTATTCAAAGTGGCCAAGCTAATGGGTCATCTGTAGATTAAAGGCTCAAGAAGATGTGGTACATATACACATGGAATGTTACTCAGCCATAAGAAGAATACAAATCCTATCCTTTGCAACAACATTAATGGAGCTAGACGGTATTATGCTCAGTGACATAAGTGAGGCAGAGGAAACAAGTATCAAATGATTTGACCCATCTGTGGAGACAAAGAACCAAGATAAAACTGAAGGAGCAAAACACCAGCATACTCACAGAACCCAAGAGTGGGTTAACAGTTACCAAAGGGCAAAGACTATGGTGGATAGGTGGGAATGCAAGGAGAAGGGCGGGTGTAAGATAGCACAGTTTTTGCTTAGCATTATTGTGTCTGCGGGACATGGGGAGGGCTGTACAACACTTAGAAGACAAGTAGTGATTCTACAGTGTCTTACTATGCTCCTGGACAGTGACTGCAATGGAGTATCCGGAGAGAACTTGGTTATGGTGTGGGTCTAGTAAAATTAATGTTTCTCATGTAATTGTAGATTAATCATAAAAAAATCAATAAATGAATAAATAAATGAATAAATAATAAAGATATAGACATAATGCCACAGCCCAGTTGTTAAAGAAGATGGCTTGCCTCTGTCTCTCACCACACTATTCACAATAACCAAGCTAAATGTCCATCAGTGGATGAGAAGTAGAATATTATTCAGCCGTATGAAGAAAAAAGATCCTACGATTTACAACTACATGGATGGAGCTAGAGAGTATTGTGCTAAGTGAAATAAGCCACACAGAGAATGCCAAGTGGCAATTGATTTCACTCAAATGTGGAGTATTAGATAAAAGAGAAAACATGTAGTAATAAGACATTAGCTGCCTCACTGAAACCGAGTAGACTAATGGTTACCAAAGGGAAAGTGACTGAGGAGGATGGCTTGGAAGGGAGTAAAGAGAGGTAAAGAGGAGAATTACATGTAGCATTCATGTGAGTATTGGGCGGGTACGAAGAGCACAGTATATCAGCAAAGAACACTACTGTTTCTACAGGGTATTCCTGGGCTCATGGACAGTGACACTTATGGGGTATATGTTGTGGATTTGATAATGGGGGTAGTTTAGTAAACATAATGTTGGTTAAGTAACTGTCTTGTATGGACACGGAAATAAGAAACACTGTATCATTGGTCGGGTTTCAATTTTCCCTGATGCTGTCTAGTTGGTCACCGCCCACCTCAACAAAATCACACCCCTTGTAGGGCCGCAGGCTTTGAAGTGCGAACCAGCTCCTCTCAGCATACACATTCTGTGTCTATGAAAGAGGCCCACTGTGACATCACGGAGTCTCCAGGAAGCAGTGCTCTTCCTGCAAACTCCACTAGCTGATGGTGTTCAGAGCGCAGCCGTGTGGACCTGCACCATCTTACCAAACATAACTAGTTCTGGCCTACATATATATGTAAAATGATGTCACTCATCATTGGAGTATAAGAACAAAGAAAAAACTGTAATAGAATAACAGCAGTCTCACAGAACACAAGAAGAGATTAACAGTTACCAAAGGGGAAGACACTGAGATGGATGGTTTGGAATGGAGGGATAAGGGGGTGGGAAGAGAGGGTGCATTTCAGTTAGCATATATAATGAGGAATGGCTGCACGTGCAGTGCTGTACAACAGAGAAGACAACTAGCAATCCACAGTACATTGCTGTGGTGATTGAAGTGACTGCAAAGGGGTATTGGGTGTAACGAGGTAATGGGTGTCTAGTAAATACATTACACATATAAATGTAGATTAAGAGTAAATAAACAACTCAATAATAAACTCCTATCAATAAATCCAATGCAGCAGCCAAGTTAAAAAAAGGCATATATATCCATAGGTTTATCTGCAGTATTCACAGTATCCAAGGTAAGTGTCCTTCAGTAAATTAATGTGTAAAGAAGTTGTGGTACATATACACAATTGAATATTACTCAGCCGTAAGAAGAAAATAAATCCTAACATTTGCGACAACTTGGATGGTACTAGAGGGCAGTATTCTCATGAAATAAGAGGTGGAGAAACACGAGTGTCAAATGATTGGACTCATCTGTGGAGATGTAGAACCAAGAGAAAGCTGAATAAGCAAAACATCAATAGATTCACATATCTGAAGATTGGAATAAGAGACACCAAAGTGAATGGGACTGCGGTGGATAGGAGGGAATGGAGGGTGGAGGGTGGCAGTAAAGAAAGCGTCCTATATGATTTCCATGATGAGTGTCGGTGGCCATTGCAGGGATGGCTGTATAACACAGAGAAGACAAGTATTGATTCTACAATATCTTACTTTGCTCATGCAGATTGACTGCCATGAATAATCCTGCAGTTCTTTGTCATGGGCGTGTTGTTGCAAACGTAAGTTACTCATGTAAATGTACATTAATGAGTTATTAGTAAATGAATGAATGAATAAAATAAATATAGAGTAATAGAATGCAGGAGCACAGGTTAAGGAAGACATGTGCTCACCTTTGTTCATAAACACACTATTAACAATCGCGAAGCTAAGTATCCATCAGCAGATGAAGAGTGGAATATTATTCAGCCATATGAGGAAAACAAATCCTACCATTTACAACAACATGTATGGAGATAGAGGGAATTATGCTCAGTGAAATAAGCGACGGAGAGAAAGAAACGTTGCAAATGACTTCACTCACTTGCAGAGTATTAGAAA
The DNA here is from genome assembly GCF_030020395.1 of Manis pentadactyla. Taxonomy (NCBI): domain Eukaryota; kingdom Metazoa; phylum Chordata; class Mammalia; order Pholidota; family Manidae; genus Manis; species Manis pentadactyla. Next base: position 20,768,227 of record NC_080039.1, read on the forward strand.
AAAGGAAAAAGGTGAAGGAACAAAAGAGCAGCCACCCCGAACTGAAGAATGGACTAACAGTTACGAAAGGAAAAAGACTATGGAGGCATGGTAGTAATGGAGGGATAGGGGCAGGGGGAAGAAACGGTGCATAGAATTTGGATATATAGTGTTGGAGGGAGGGCACATGGAGGGCTATACAACACAGAAGACAAGTAGTGATTCTACATTAACTACACGGAAGGGCAGTGAATGCAATGGGGTATTGGGACATCTTGGTAGTTGGTGGAGTCTAGTAAACAATGTTACTCATGTAATTGAGGATAAATGTGTAATTAATGGTAATTAAAAGACATGAAGAGAGGTACAGAGATGATAGGTATAGACAGATGATAGAGAAAGATGATGATAGATGATATATATTTGATAGATGCATTTGATAGATTAGGCAGTTAGATGAAAGATAGATGAAAGATGACATTAGGTAGATAGGGAGACAGATGATATATTAGATATATAGTTAGATGATAGATAACTGCATAGAGAGATTATACCTATAGATCGATACAGAGATACACAGTAGATGATAGTAGATTGGAAAATACATAGGTAGATAGATTTATTGATTGAAAGTTGATAGATGACAGAAACATGGATGTATAGAAAGAGTGATAAGCAGATAAAATGCAGTGGCCCAGTTTTAGAAAGATATGTGCACCCCTTTGTTTATCACAGATCTATTCATAATAGCCAATCTGTGTCCGTCAGTAGATGAATGGATGAAGACGTGGTACATATACACAATCTATTATTCAACCATAAGAAGAAAACAAATCCTTCCATTTGTAACTGCATGGATGGAACTAGGAGGTTTTATGCTCAGTGAAGTAAGCCAGGAGGAGAAAGACAAGTATCAAATGGGTTGACCCAACGGTGGAGACGGTAAACCAAGAAAAAAACGGAAGGAGGAAAACAGCAGCAGAATCACAGGACCAAAGAATTTACAAAGTTCAGAAATAGAAAGAGAGTGGGGTGGACAGGTGGAAACGGAGGGATAAGGGGGATGGTGGAAGAAAGGTAACATTACCAATACTATGTATAATGAGCTTGGGGTCACGGGGAGGCCTGTATAATACAGAGAGTACAAGTAGTGTTTCTACATTATCTGACTATGCTCATGAAGAGTGACCACAATGGACTGTATAGGGGGATCTAGGTGATGGGTGAGACTAGTAAAGATAATGTTATTCATCCAATTGTAGAGTGATGATAAATAAAGAAGCAAATAATAAATACTTGACAGATGATAGATGAACGATTAACAGATACAAGATAGATGGATAAATATATAGAGGTATAGATAGGTGATAGATTGATATTAAATTAAAAGGTATATAGATGACAGATGATAGATGATAGATAGACAGACAGACAGATGGATAGATAGATAGATAGATATGAAAGATTAGACAGATAAATTGAAGATAGATTAGATACATAGTTTTATTGATAGAACACAGTGGTTCTGTATAAAGACCTGTGCACCTCTTTGTTTATCAGAGCAGTATTCACAATAGTCAATACGTGTCCATCAGTAGATGAATAGATAAAGAAGATGTGGTACATATTGACAATCAATTCTCATTCAGCATTGGAAGATACCAAATCCTACAATTTACAACAACATGCTCAATGAAATAAGTCAGGAGAAGGACAAGAATCAAATAATTTGACCATTTTTGCGCATGGAGAACCAATAAAAAACTGAAGGAGAATAACAGCAGCAGAAACACAGATCCAAAAATGAAGTAACAGTTACCAAAGGGAAAGCGACAAGGAGGACATGTGAGAATGGAGGGATAACAGTGTGGACAGAAAGGATGCATTATGATTAGCATGTGTAATGCTTCTAGGGGTGCACGGGGAGGGCTGAACCAAACAGAGAAGACAGTGATTCTACAGTACCTTGCTCTGTTTAAGGAAGTGGCTGCAGTGGCGCACTGGAGGGATCTTCGTGAATGGGGGAGTCTAGTGCCTGTAATGTTACACATGTCATTATAGATTAATAATAATTAATTAATTTATCCAGCAAATCAAATACAGTAGCCCAGTTTAAAAAGACAAATGCATGCCTATGTTTATCACAGCACTATTCAAAGTGGCCAAGCTAATGGGTCATCTGTAGATTAAAGGCTCAAGAAGATGTGGTACATATACACATGGAATGTTACTCAGCCATAAGAAGAATACAAATCCTATCCTTTGCAACAACATTAATGGAGCTAGACGGTATTATGCTCAGTGACATAAGTGAGGCAGAGGAAACAAGTATCAAATGATTTGACCCATCTGTGGAGACAAAGAACCAAGATAAAACTGAAGGAGCAAAACACCAGCATACTCACAGAACCCAAGAGTGGGTTAACAGTTACCAAAGGGCAAAGACTATGGTGGATAGGTGGGAATGCAAGGAGAAGGGCGGGTGTAAGATAGCACAGTTTTTGCTTAGCATTATTGTGTCTGCGGGACATGGGGAGGGCTGTACAACACTGAGAAGACAAGTAGTGATTCTACAGTGTCTTACTGTGCTCCTGGACAGTGACTGCAATGGAGTATCCGGAGAGAACTTGGTTATGGTGTGGGTCTACTAAAATTAATGTTTCTCATGTAATTGTAGATTAATCATAAAAAAATCAATAAATGAATAAATAAATGAATAAATAATAAAGATATAGACATAATGCCACAGCCCAGTTGTTAAAGAAGATGGCTTGCCTCTGTCTCTCACCACACTATTCACAATAACCAAGCTAAATGTCCATCAGTGGATGAGAAGTAGAATATTATTCAGCCGTATGAAGAAAAAAGATCCTACGATTTACAACTACATGGATGGAGCTAGAGAGTATTGTGCTAAGTGAAATAAGCCACACAGAGAATGCCAAGTGGCAATTGATTTCACTCAAATGTGGAGTATTAGATAAAAGAGAAAACAAGTAGTAATAAGACATTAGCTGCCTCACTGAAACCGAGTAGACTAATTTTTACCAAAGGGAAAGTGACGTGGAGGATGGCTTGGAAGGGAGTAAAGAGAGGTAAAAAGGAGAATTACATGTAGCATTCATGTGAGTATTGGGCGGGTACGAAGAGCACAGTATATCAGCAAAGAACACTACTGTTTCTACAGGGTATTCCTGGGCTCATGGACAGTAACACTTATGGGGTATATGTTGTGGATTTGATAATGGGGGTAGTTTAGTAAACATAATGTTGGTTAAGTAACTGTCTTGTATGGACACGGAAATAAGAAACACTGTATCATTGGTCGGGTTTCAATTTTCCCTGATGCTGTCTAGTTGGTCACCGCCCACCTCAACAAAATCACACCCCTTGTAGGGCCGCAGGCTCTGAAGTGCGAACCAGCTCCTCTCAGCATACACATTCTGTGTCTATGAAAGAGGCCCACTGTGACATCACGGAGTCTCCAGGAAGCAGTGCTCTTCCTGCAAACTCCACTAGCTGATGGTGTTCAGAGCGCAGCCGTGTGGACCTGCACCATCTTACCAAACATAACTAGTTCTGGCCTACATATATATGTAAAATGATGTCACTCATCATTGGAGTATAAGAACAAAGAAAAAACTGTAATAGAATAACAGCAGTCTCACAAAACACAAGAATAGATTAACAGTTACCAAAGGGGAAGACACTGAGATGGATGGTTTGGAATGGAGGGATAAGGGGGTGGGAAGAGAGGGTGCATTTCAGTTAGCATATATAATGAGGAATGGCTGCACGTGCAGTGCTGTACAACAGAGAAGACAACTAGCAATCCACAGTACATTGCTGTGGTGATTGAAGTGACTGCAAAGGGGTATTGAGTGGAACGTGGTAATGGGAGTCTAGTAAATACATTACACATATAAATGTAGATTAAGAGTAAATAAACAACTCAATAATAAACTCCTATCAATAAATCCAATGCAGCAGCCAAGTTAAAAAAAAGGCATATACATCCATAGGTTTATCTGCAGTATTCACAGTATCCAAGGCAAGTGTCCTTCAGTAAATTAAGGTGTAAAGAAGTTGTGGTACATATACACAGTTGAATATTACTCAGCCGTAAGAAGAAAATAAATCCTAACATTTGCGACAACTGGGATGGTACTAGAGAGCAGTATTCTCATGAAATAAGAGGTAGAGAAACACGAGTGTCAAATGATTGGACTCATCTGTGGAGATGTAGAACCAAGAGAAAGCTGAATAAGCAAAACATCAATAGATTCACATATCTGAAGATTGGAATAAGAGACACCAAAGTGAATGGGACTGCGGTGGATAGGAGGGAATGGAGGGTGGAGGGTGGCAGTAAAGAAAGCGTCCTATATGATTTCCATGATGAGTGTCGGTGGCCATTGCAGGGATGGCTGTATAACACAGAGAAGACAAGTATTGATTCTACAATATCTTACTTTGCTCATGCAGATTGACTGCCATGGATAATCCTGCAGTTCTTTGTCATGGGCGTGTTGTTGCAAACGTAAGTTACTCATGTAAATGTACATTAATGAGTTATTAGTAAATGAATGAATGAATAAAATAAATATAGAGTAATAGAATGCAGCAGCACAGGTTAAAGAAGACATGTGCTCACCTTTGTTCATAAACACACTATTAACAATCGCGAAGCTAAGTATCCATCAGCAGATGAAGAGTGGAATATTATTCAGCCATATGAGGAAAACAAATCCTACCATTTACAACAACATGTATGGAGATAGAGGGAATTATGCTCAGTGAAATAAGCGACGGAGAGAAAGAAACGTTGCAAATGACTTCACTCACTTGCAGAGTATTAGAAAAAAAGGAAAAAGGTGAAGGAACAAAAGAGCAGCCACCCCGAACTGAAGAATGGACTAACAGTTACGAAAGGAAAAAGACTATGGAGGCATGGTAGTAATGGAGGGATAGGGGCAGGGGGAAGAAACGGTGCATAGAATTTGGATATATAGTGTTGGAGGGAGGGCACATGGAGGGCTATACAACACAGAAGACAAGTAGTGATTCTACATTAACTACACGGAAGGGCAGTGAATGCAATGGGGTATTGGGACATCTTGGTAGGTGGTGGAGTCTAGTAAACAATGTTACTCATGTAATTGAGGATAAATGTGTAATTAATGGTAATTAAAAGACATGAAGAGAGGTACAGAGATGATAGGTATAGACAGATGATAGAGAAAGATGATGATAGATGATATATATTTGATAGATGCATTTGATAGATTAGGCAGTTAGATGAAAGATAGACGAAAGATGACATTAGGTAGATAGGGAGACAGATGATATATTAGATATATAGTTAGATGATAGATAACTGCATAGAGAGATTATACCTATAGATCGATACAGAGATACACAGTAGATGATAGTAGATTGGAAAATACATAGGTAGATAGATTTATTGTTTGAAAGTTGATAGATGACAGAAACATGGATGTATAGAAAGAGTGATAAGCAGATAAAATGCAGTGGCCCAGTTTTAGAAAGATATGTGCACCCCTTTGTTTATCACAGATCTATTCATAATAGCCAATCTGTGTCCGTCAGTAGATGAATGGATGAAGATGTGGTACATATACACAATCTATTATTCAACCATAAGAAGAAAACAAATCCGTCCATTTGTAACTGCATGGATGGAACTAGGAGGTTTTATGCTCAGTGAAGTAAGCCAGGAGGAGAAAGACAAGTATCAAATGGGTTGACCCAACGGTGGAGACGGTAAACCAAGAAAAAAACGGAAGGAGGAAAACAGCAGCAGAATCACAGGACCAAAGAATTTACAAAGTTCAGAAATAGAAAGAGAGTGGGGTGGACAGGTGGAAACGGAGGGATAAGGGGGATGGTGGAAGAAAGGTAACATTACCAATACCATGTATAATGAGCTTGGGGTCACGGGGAGGCCTGTATAATACAGAGAGTACAAGTAGTGTTTCTACATTATCTGACTATGCTCATGAAGAGAGACCACAATGGACTGTATAGGGGGATCTAGGTGATGGGTGAGACTAGTAAAGATAATGTTATTCATCCAATTGTAGAGTGATGATAAATAAAGAAGCAAATAATAAATACTTGACAGATGATAGATGAACGATTAACAGATACAAGTTAGATGGATAAATATATAGAGGTATAGATAGGTGATAGATTGATATTAAATTAAAAGGTATATAGATGACAGATGATAGATGATAGATAGACAGACAGACAGATGGATAGATAGATAGATAGATATGAAAGATTAGACAGATAAATTGAAGATAGATTAGATATATAGATTTATTGATAGAACACAGTGGTTCTGTATAAAGACCTGTGCACCTCTTTGTTTATCAGAGCAGTATTCACAATAGTCAATACGTGTCCATCAGTAGATGAATAGATAAAGAAGATGTGGTACATATTGACAATCAATTCTCATTCAGCATTGGAAGATACCAAATCCTACCATTTACAACAACATGCTCAATGAAATAAGTCAGGAGAAGGACAAGAATCAAATAATTTGACCATTTTTGCGCATGGAGAACCAATAAGAAACTGAAGGAGAATAACAGCAGCAGAAACACAGATCCAAAAATGAAGTAACAGTTACCAAAGTGAAAGCGACAAGGAGGACATGTGAGAATGGAGGGATAACAGTGTGGACAGAAAGGATGCATTATGATTAGCGTGTGTAATGCTTCTAGGGGTGCACGGGGAGGGCTGAACCAAACAGAGAAGACAGTGAATATACAGTACCTTGCTCTGTTTAAGGAAGTGGCTGCAGTGGCGCACTGGAGGGATCTTCGTGAATGGGGGAGTCTAGTGCCTGTAATGTTACACATGTCATTATAGATTAATAATAATTAATTAATTTATCCAGCAAAACAAATACAGTAGCCCATTTTAAAAAGACAAATGCATGCCTATTTTTATCACAGCACTATTCAAAGTGGCCAAGCTAATGGGTCATCTGTAGATTAAAGGCTCAAGAAGATGTGGTACATATACACATGGAATGTTACTCAGCCATAAGAAGAATACAAATCCTATCCTTTGCAACAACATTAATGGAGCTAGACGGTATTATGCTCAGTGACATAAGTGAGGCAGAGGAAACAAGTATCAAATGATTTGACCCATCTGTGGAGACAAAGAACCAAGATAAAACTGAAGGAGCAAAACACCAGCATACTCACAGAACCCAAGAGTGGGTTAACAGTTACCAAAGGGCAAAGACTATGGTGGATAGGTGGGAATGCAAGGAGAAGGACGGGTGTAAGATAGCACAGTTTTAGCTTAGCATTATTGTGTCTGCGGGACATGGGGAGGGCTGTACAACACTGAGAAGACAAGTAGTGATTCTACAGTGTCTTACTATGCTCCAGGACAGTGACTGCAATGGAGTATTCGGAGAGAACTTGGTTATGGTGTGGGTCTAGTAAAATTAATGTTTCTCATGTAATTGTAGATTAATCATAAAAAAATCAATAAATGACTAAATAAATGAATAAATAATAAAGATATAGACATAATGCAACAGCCCAGTTGTAAAAGAAGATGGCTTGCCTCTGTCTCTCACCACACTATTCACAATAACCAAGCTAAATGTCCATCAGTGGATGAGAAGTAGAATATTATTCAGCCGTATGAAGAAAAAAGATCCTACGATTTACAACTACATGGATGGAGCTAGAGAGTATTGTGCTAAGTGAAATAAGCCACACAGAGAATGCCAAGTGGCAATTGATTTCACTCAAATGTGGAGTATTAGATAAAAGAGAAAACAAGTAGTAATAAGACATTAGCTGCCTCACTGAAACCGAGTAGACTAATTTTTACCAAAGGGAAAGTGACGTGGAGGATGGCTTGGAAGGGAGTAAAGAGAGGTAAAAAGGAGAATTACATGTAGCATTCATGTGAGTATTGGGCGGGTACGAAGAGCACAGTATATCAGCAAAGAACACTACTGTTTCTACAGGGTATTCCTGGGCTCATGGACAGTAACACTTATGGGGTATATGTTGTGGATTTGATAATGGGGGTAGTTTAGTAAACATAATATTGGTTAAGTAACTGTCTTGTATGGACACGGAAATAAGAAACACTGTATCATTGGTCGGGTTTCAATTTTCCCTGATGCTGTCTAGTTGGTCACCGCCCACCTCAACAAAATCACACCCCTTGTAGGGCCGCAGGCTCTGAAGTGCGAACCAGCTCCTCTCAGCATACACATTCTGTGTCTATGAAAGAGGCCCACTGTGACATCACGGAGTCTCCAGGAAGCAGTGCTCTTCCTGCAAACTCCACTAGCTGATGGTGTTCAGAGCGCAGCCGTGTGGACCTGCACCATCTTACCAAACATAACTAGTTCTGGCCTACATATATATGTAAAATGATGTCACTCATCATTGGAGTATAAGAACAAAGAAAAAACTGTAATAGAATAACAGCAGTCTCACAAAACACAAGAATAGATTAACAGTTACCAAAGGGGAAGACACTGAGATGGATGGTTTGGAATGGAGGGATAAGGGGGTGGGAAGAGAGGGTGCATTTCAGTTAGCATATATAATGAGGAATGGCTGCACGTGCAGTGCTGTACAACAGAGAAGACAACTAGCAATCCACAGTACATTGCTGTGGTGATTGAAGTGACTGCAAAGGGGTATTGAGTGGAACGTGGTAATGGGAGTCTAGTAAATACATTACACATATAAATGTAGATTAAGAGTAAATAAACAACTCAATAATAAACTCCTATCAATAAATCCAATGCAGCAGCCAAGTTAAAAAAAGGCATATACATCCATAGGTTTATCTGCAGTATTCACAGTATCCAAGGCAAGTGTCCTTCAGTAAATTAAGGTGTAAAGAAGTTGTGGTACATATACACAGTTGAATATTACTCAGCCGTAAGAAGAAAATAAATCCTAACATTTGCGACAACTGGGATGGTACTAGAGAGCAGTATTCTCATGAAATAAGAGGTAGAGAAACACGAGTGTCAAATGATTGGACTCATCTGTGGAGATGTAGAACCAAGAGAAAGCTGAATAAGCAAAACATCAATAGATTCACATATCTGAAGATTGGAATAAGAGACACCAAAGTGAATGGGACTGCGGTGGATAGGAGGGAATGGAGGGTGGAGGGTGGCAGTAAAGAAAGCGTCCTATATGATTTCCATGATGAGTGTCGGTGGCCATTGCAGGGATGGCTGTATAACACAGAGAAGACAAGTATTGATTCTACAATATCTTACTTTGCTCATGCAGATTGACTGCCATGGATAATCCTGCAGTTCTTTGTCATGGGCGTGTTGTTGCAAACGTAAGTTACTCATGTAAATGTACATTAATGAGTTATTAGTAAATGAATGAATGAATAAAATAAATATAGAGTAATAGAATGCAGCAGCACAGGTTAAAGAAGACATGTGCTCACCTTTGTTCATAAACACACTATTAACAATCGCGAAGCTAAGTATCCATCAGCAGATGAAGAGTGGAATATTATTCAGCCATATGAGGAAAACAAATCCTACCATTTACAACAACATGTATGGAGATAGAGGGAATTATGCTCAGTGAAATAAGCGACGGAGAGAAAGAAACGTTGCAAATGACTTCACTCACTTGCAGAGTATTAGAAAAAAAGGAAAAAGGTGAAGGAACAAAAGAGCAGCCACCCCGAACTGAAGAATGGACTAACAGTTACGAAAGGAAAAAGACTATGGAGGCATGGTAGTAATGGAGGGATAGGGGCAGGGGGAAGAAACGGTGCATAGAATTTGGATATATAGTGTTGGAGGGAGGGCACATGGAGGGCTATACAACACAGAAGACAAGTAGTGATTCTACATTAACTACACGGAAGGGCAGTGAATGCAATGGGGTATTGGGACATCTTGGTAGGTGGTGGAGTCTAGTAAACAATGTTACTCATGTAATTGAGGATAAATGTGTAATTAATGGTAATTAAAAGACATGAAGAGAGGTACAGAGATGATAGGTATAGACAGATGATAGAGAAAGATGATGATAGATGATATATATTTGATAGATGCATTTGATAGATTAGGCAGTTAGATGAAAGATAGACGAAAGATGACATTAGGTAGATAGGGAGACAGATGATATATTAGATATATAGTTAGATGATAGATAACTGCATAGAGAGATTATACCTATAGATCGATACAGAGATACACAGTAGATGATAGTAGATTGGAAAATACATAGGTAGATAGATTTATTGTTTGAAAGTTGATAGATGACAGAAACATGGATGTATAGAAAGAGTGATAAGCAGATAAAATGCAGTGGCCCAGTTTTAGAAAGATATGTGCACCCCTTTGTTTATCACAGATCTATTCATAATAGCCAATCTGTGTCCGTCAGTAGATGAATGGATGAAGATGTGGTACATATACACAATCTATTATTCAACCATAAGAAGAAAACAAATCCGTCCATTTGTAACTGCATGGATGGAACTAGGAGGTTTTATGCTCAGTGAAGTAAGCCAGGAGGAGAAAGACAAGTATCAAATGGGTTGACCCAACGGTGGAGACGGTAAACCAAGAAAAAAACGGAAGGAGGAAAACAGCAGCAGAATCACAGGACCAAAGAATTTACAAAGTTCAGAAATAGAAAGAGAGTGGGGTGGACAGGTGGAAACGGAGGGATAAGGGGGATGGTGGAAGAAAGGTAACATTACCAATACCATGTATAATGAGCTTGGGGTCACGGGGAGGCCTGTATAATACAGAGAGTACAAGTAGTGTTTCTACATTATCTGACTATGCTCATGAAGAGAGACCACAATGGACTGTATAGGGGGATCTAGGTGATGGGTGAGACTAGTAAAGATAATGTTATTCATCCAATTGTAGAGTGATGATAAATAAAGAAGCAAATAATAAATACTTGACAGATGATAGATGAACGATTAACAGATACAAGTTAGATGGATAAATATATAGAGGTATAGATAGGTGATAGATTGATATTAAATTAAAAGGTATATAGATGACAGATGATAGATGATAGATAGACAGACAGACAGATGGATAGATAGATAGATAGATATGAAAGATTAGACAGATAAATTGAAGATAGATTAGATATATAGATTTATTGATAGAACACAGTGGTTCTGTATAAAGACCTGTGCACCTCTTTGTTTATCAGAGCAGTATTCACAATAGTCAATACGTGTCCATCAGTAGATGAATAGATAAAGAAGATGTGGTACATATTGACAATCAATTCTCATTCAGCATTGGAAGATACCAAATCCTACCATTTACAACAACATGCTCAATGAAATAAGTCAGGAGAAGGACAAGAATCAAATAATTTGACCATTTTTGCGCATGGAGAACCAATAAGAAACTGAAGGAGAATAACAGCAGCAGAAACACAGATCCAAAAATGAAGTAACAGTTACCAAAGTGAAAGCGACAAGGAGGACATGTGAGAATGGAGGGATAACAGTGTGGACAGAAAGGATGCATTATGATTAGCGTGTGTAATGCTTCTAGGGGTGCACGGGGAGGGCTGAACCAAACAGAGAAGACAGTGAATATACAGTACCTTGCTCTGTTTAAGGAAGTGGCTGCAGTGGCGCACTGGAGGGATCTTCGTGAATGGGGGAGTCTAGTGCCTGTAATGTTACACATGTCATTATAGATTAATAATAATTAATTAATTTATCCAGCAAAACAAATACAGTAGCCCATTTTAAAAAGACAAATGCATGCCTATTTTTATCACAGCACTATTCAAAGTGGCCAAGCTAATGGGTCATCTGTAGATTAAAGGCTCAAGAAGATGTGGTACATATACACATGGAATGTTACTCAGCCATAAGAAGAATACAAATCCTATCCTTTGCAACAATATTAATGGAGCTAGACGGTATTATGCTCAGTGACATAAGTGAGGCAGAGGAAACAAGTATCAAATGATTTGACCCATCTGTGGAGACAAAGAACCAAGATAAAACTGAAGGAGCAAAACACCAGCATACTCACAGAACCCAAGAGTGGGTTAACAGTTACCAAAGGGCAAAGACTATGGTGGATAGGTGGGAATGCAAGGAGAAGGACGGGTGTAAGATAGCACAGTTTTAGCTTAGCATTATTGTGTCTGCGGGACATGGGGAGGGCTGTACAACACTGAGAAGACAAGTAGTGATTCTACAGTGTCTTACTATGCTCCAGGACAGTGACTGCAATGGAGTATTCGGAGAGAACTTGGTTATGGTGTGGGTCTAGTAAAATTAATGTTTCTCATGTAATTGTAGATTAATCATAAAAAAATCAATAAATGACTAAATAAATGAATAAATAATAAAGATATAGACATAATGCAACAGCCCAGTTGTAAAAGAAGATGGCTTGCCTCTGTCTCTCACCACACTATTCACAATAACCAAGCTAAATGTCCATCAGTGGATGAGAAGTAGAATATTATTCAGCCGTATGAAGAAAAAAGATCCTACGATTTACAACTACATGGATGGAGCTAGAGAGTATTGTGCTAAGTGAAATAAGCCACACAGAGAATGCCAAGTGGCAATTGATTTCACTCAAATGTGGAGTATTAGATAAAAGAGAAAACATGTAGTAATAAGACATTAGCTGCCTCACTGAAACCGAGTAGACTAATGGTTACCAAAGGGAAAGTGACTGAGGAGGATGGCTTGGAAGGGAGTAAAGAGAGGTAAAAAGGAGAATTACATGTAGCATTCATGTGAGTATTGGGCGGGTACGAAGAGCACAGTATATCAGCAAAGAACACTACTGTTTCTACAGGGTATTCCTGGGCTCATGGACAGTGACACTTATGGGGTATATGTTGTGGATTTGATAATGGGGGTAGTTTAGTAAACATAATGTTGGTTAAGTAACTGTCTTGTATGGACACGGAAATAAGAAACACTGTATCATTGGTCGGGTTTCAATTTTCCCTGATGCTGTCTAGTTGGTCACCGCCCACCTCAACAAAATCACACCCCTTGTAGGGCCGCAGGCTTTGAAGTGCGAACCAGCTCCTCTCAGCATACACATTCTGTGTCTATGAAAGAGGCCCACTGTGACATCACGGAGTCTCCAGGAAGCAGTGCTCTTCCTGCAAACTCCACTAGCTGATGGTGTTCAGAGCGCAGCCGTGTGGACCTGCACCATCTTACCAAACATAACTAGTTCTGGCCTACATATATATGTAAAATGATGTCACTCATCATTGGAGTATAAGAACAAAGAAAAAACTGTAATAGAATAACAGCAGTCTCACAGAACACAAGAAGAGATTAACAGTTACCAAAGGGGAAGACACTGAGATGGATGGTTTGGAATGGAGGGATAAGGGGGTGGGAAGAGAGGGTGCATTTCAGTTAGCATATATAATGAGGAATGGCTGCACGTGCAGTGCTGTACAACAGAGAAGACAACTAGCAATCCACAGTACATTGCTGTGGTGATTGAAGTGACTGCAAAGGGGTATTGGGTGTAACGAGGTAATGGGTGTCTAGTAAATACATTACACATATAAATGTAGATTAAGAGTAAATAAACAACTCAATAATAAACTCCTATCAATAAATCCAATGCAGCAGCCAAGTTAAAAAAAGGCATATATATCCATAGGTTTATCTGCAGTATTCACAGTATCCAAGGTAAGTGTCCTTCAGTAAATTAATGTGTAAAGAAGTTGTGGTACATATACACAATTGAATATTACTCAGCCGTAAGAAGAAAATAAATCCTAACATTTGCGACAACTTGGATGGTACTAGAGGGCAGTATTCTCATGAAATAAGAGGTGGAGAAACACGAGTGTCAAATGATTGGACTCATCTGTGGAGATGTAGAACCAAGAGAAAGCTGAATAAGCAAAACATCAATAGATTCACATATCTGAAGATTGGAATAAGAGACACCAAAGTGAATGGGACTTCGGTGGATAGGAGGGAATGGAGGGTGGAGGGTGGCAGTAAAGAAAGCGTCCTATATGATTTCCATGATGAGTGTCGGTGGCCATTGCAGGGATGGCTGTATAACACAGAGAAGACAAGTATTGATTCTACAATATCTTACTTTGCTCATGCAGATTGACTGCCATGGATAATCCTGCAGTTCTTTGTCATGGGCGTGTTGTTGCAAACGTAAGTTACTCATGTAAATGTACATTAATGAGTTATTAGTAAATGAATGAATGAATAAAATAAATATAGAGTAATAGAATGCAGCAGCACAGGTTAAAGAAGACATGTGCTCACCTTTGTTCATAAACACACTATTAACAATCGCGAAGCTAAGTATCCATCAGCAGATGAAGAGTGGAAAATTATGCAGCCATATGAGGAAAACAAATCCTACCATTTACAACAACATGTATGGAGATAGAGGGAATTATGCTCATTGAAATAAGCGACGGAGAGAAAGAAACGTTGCAAATGACTTCACTCACTTGCAGAGTATTAGAAAAAAGGAAAAAGGTGAAGGAACAAAAGAGCAGCCACCCCGAACTGAAGAATGGACTAACAGTTACGAAAGGAAAAAGACTATGGAGGCATGGTAGTAATGGAGGGATAGGGGCAGGGGGAAGAAACGGTGCATAGAATTTGGATATATAGTGTTGGAGGGAGGGCACATGGAGGGCTATACAACACAGAAGACAAGTAGTGATTCTACATTAACTACACGGAAGGGCAGTGAATGCAATGGGGTATTGGGACATCTTGGAAGTTGGTGGAGTCTAGTAAACAATGTTACTCATGTAATTGTGGATAAATGTGTAATTAATGGTAATTAAAAGACATGAAGAGAGGTACAGAGATGATAGGTATAGACAGATGATAGAGAAAGATGATGATAGATGATATATATTTGATAGATGCATTTGATAGATTAAGCAGTTAGATGAAAGATAGATGAAAGATGACATTAGGTAGATAGGGAGACAGATGATATATTAGATATATAGTTAGATGATAGATAACTGCATAGAGAGATTATACCTATAGATCGATACAGAGATACACAGTAGATGATAGTAGATTGGAAAATACATACGTAGATAGATTTATTGATTGAATGTTGATAGATGACAGAAACATGGATGTATAGAAAGAGTGATAAGCAGATAAAATGCAGTGGCCCAGTTTTAGAAAGATATGTGCACCCCTTTGTTTATCACAGATCTATTCATAATAGCCAATCTGTGTCCGTCAGTAGATGAATGGATGAAGATGTGGTACATATACACAATCTATTATTCAACCATAAGAAGAAAACAAATCCGTCCATTTGTAACTGCATGGATGGAACTAGGAGGTTTTATGCTCAGTGAAGTAAGCCAGGACGAGAAAGACAAGTATCAAATGGGTTGACCCAATGGTGGAGACGGTAAACCAAGAAAAAAACGGAAGGAGGAAAACAGCAGCAGAATCACAGGACCAAAGAATTTACAAAGTTCAGAAATAGAAAGAGAGTGGGGTGGACAGGTGGAAACGGAGGGATAAGGGGGATGGTGGAAGAAAGGTAACATTACCAATACCATGTATAATGAGCTTGGGGTCACGGGGAGGCCTGTATAATACAGAGAGTACAAGTAGAGTTTCTACATTATCTGACTATGCTCATGAAGAGAGACCACAATGGACTGTATAGGGGGATCTAGGTGATGGGTGAGACTAGTAAAGATAATGTTATTCATCCAATTGTAGAGTGATGATAAATAAAGAAGAAAATAATAAATACTTGACAGATGATAGATGAACGATTAACAGATACAAGATAGATGGATAAATATATAGAGGTATAGATAGGTGATAGATTGATATTAAATTAAAAGGTATATAGATGACAGATGATAGATGATAGACAGATAGACAGACGGATGGATAGATAGATAGATAGATATGAAAGATTAGACAGATAAATTGAAGATAGATTAGATATATAGATTTATTGATAGAACACAGTGGTTCTGTATAAAGACCTGTGCACCTCTTTGTTTATCAGAGCAGTATTCACAAAAGTCAATACGTGTCCATCAGTAGATGAATAGATAAAGAAGATGTGGTACATATTGACAATCAATTCTCTTTCAGCATTGGAAGATACCAAATCCTACCATTTACAACAACATGCTCAATGAAATAAGTCAGGAGAAGGACAAGAATCAAATAATTTGACCATCTGTGCGCATGGAGAACCAATAAGAAACTGAAGGAGAATAACAGCAGCAGAAACACAGATCCAAAAATGAAGTAACAGTTACCAAAGTGAAAGCGACAAGGAGGACATGTGAGAATGGAGGGATAACAGTGTGGACAGAAAGGATGCATTATGATTAGCATGTGTAATGCTTCTAGGGGTGCACGGGGAGGGCTGCACCAAACAGAGAATACAGTGATTCTACAGTACCTTGCTCTGTTTAAGGAAGTGGCTGCAGTGGCGCACTGGAGGGATCTTCGTGAATGGGGGAGTCTAGTGCCTGTAATGTTACACATGTCATTATAGATTAATAATAATTAATTAATTTATCCAGCAAAACAAATACAGTAGCCCAGTTTAAAAAGACAAATGCATGCCTATGTTTATCACAGCACTATTCAAAGTGGCCAAGCTAATGAGTCATCTGTAGATTAAAGGCTCAAGAAGATGTGGTACATATACACATGGAATGTTACTCAGCCATAAGAAGAATACAAATCCTATCCTTTGCAACAACATTAATGGAGCTAGACGGTATTATGCTCAGTGACATAAGTGAGGCAGAGGAAACAAGTATCAAATGATTTGACCCATCTGTGGAGACAAAGAACCAAGATAAAACTGAAGGAGCAAAACACCAGCATACTCACAGAACCCAAGAGTGGGTTAACAGTTACCAAAGGGCAAAGACTATGGTGGATAGGTGGGAATGCAAGGAGAAGGGCGGGTGTAAGATAGCACAGTTTTTGCTTAGCATTATTGTGTCTGCGGGACATGGGGAGGGCTGTACAACACTGAGAAGACAAGTAGTGATTCTACAGTGTCTTATTATGGTCCTGGACAGTGACTGCAATGGAGTATACGGAGAGAACTTGGTTATGGTGTGGGTCTAGTAAAATTAATGTTTCTCATGTAATTGTAGATTACTCATAAAAAAATCAATAAATGACTAAATAAATGAATAAATAATAAAGATATAGACATAATGCAACAGCCCAGTTGTAAAAGAAGATGGCTTGCCTCTGTCTCTCACCACACTATTCACAATAACCAAGCTAAATGTCCATCAGTGGATGAGAAGTAGAATATTATTCAGCCGTATGAAGAAAAAAGATCCTACGATTTACAACTACATGGATGGAGCTAGAGAGTATTGTGCTAAGTGAAATAAGCCACACAGAGAATGCCAAGTGGCAATTGATTTCACTCAAATGTGGAGTATTAGATAAAAGAGAAAACATGTAGTAATAAGACATTAGCTGCCTCACTGAAACCGAGTAGACTAATGGTTACCAAAGGGAAAGTGACTGAGGAGGATGGCTTGGAAGGGAGTAAAGAGAGGTAAAAAGGAGAATTACATGTAGCATTCATGTGAGTATTGGGCGGGTACGAAGAGCACAGTATATCAGCAAAGAACACTACTGTTTCTACAGGGTATTCCTGGGCTCATGGACAGTGACACTTATGGGGTATATGTTGTGGATTTGATAATGGGGGTAGTTTAGTAAACATAATGTTGGTTAAGTAACTGTCTTGTATGGACACGGAAATAAGAAACACTGTATCATTGGTCGGGTTTCAATTTTCCCTGATGCTGTCTAGTTGGTCACCACCCACCTCAACAAAATCACACCCCTTGTAGGGCCGCAGGCTCTGAAGTGCGAACCAGCTCCTCTCAGCATACACATTCTGTGTCTATGAAAGAGGCCCACTGTGACATCACGGAGTCTCCAGGAAGCAGTGCTATTCCTGCAAACTGCACTAGCTGATGGTGTTCAGAGCGCAGCCGTGTGGACCTGCACCATCTTACCAAACATAACTAGTTCTGGCCTACATATATATGTAAAATGATGTCACTCATCATTGGAGTATAAGAACAAAGAAAAAACTGTAATAGAATAACAGCAGTCTCACAGAACACAAGAATAGATTAACAGTTACCAAAGGGGAAGACACTGAGATGGATGGTTTGGAATGGAGGGATAAGGGGGTGAGAAGAGAGGGTGCATTTCAGTTAGCATATATAACGAGGAATGGCTGCACGTGCAGTGCTGTACAACAGAGAAGACAACTAGCAATCCACAGTACATTGCTGTGGTGATTGAAGTGACTGCAAAGGGGTATTGGGTGTAACGTGGTAATGGGTGTCTAGTAAATACATTACACATATAAATGTAGATTAAGAGTAAATAAACAACTCAATAATAAACTCCTATCAATAAATCCAATGCAGCAGCTAAGTTAAAAAAAAGGCATATACATCCATAGGTTTATCTGCAGTATTCACAGTATCCAAGGCAAGTGTCCTTCAGTAAATTAATGTGTAAAGAAGTTGTGGTACATATACACAATTGAATATTACTCAGCCGTAAGAAGAAAATAAATCCTAACATTTGCGACAACTTGGATGGTACTAGAGAGCAGTATTCTCATGAAATAAGAGGTGGAGAAACACGAGTGTCAAATGATTGGACTCATCTGTGGAGATGTAGAACCAAGAGAAAGCTGAATAAGCAAAACATCAATAGATTCACATATCTGAAGATTGGAATAAGAGACACCAAAGTGAATGGGACGGCGGTGGATAGGAGGGAATGGAGGGTGGAGGGTGGCAGTAAAGAAAGCGTCCTATATGATTTCCATGATGAGTGTCTGTGGCCATTGCAGGGATGGCTGTATAACACAGAGAAGACAAGTATTGATTCTACAATATCTTACTTTGCTCATGCAGATTGACTGCCATGGATAATCCTGCAGTTCTTTGTCATGGGCGTGTTGTTGCAAACGTAAGTTACTCATGTAAATGTACATTAATGAGTTATTAGTAAATGAATGAATGAATAAAATAAATATAGAGTAATAGAATGCAGCAGCACAGGTTAAAGAAGACATGTGCTCACCTTTGTTCATAAACACACTATTAACAATCGCGAAGCTAAGTATCCATCAGCAGATGAAGAGTGGAATATTATTCAGCCATATGAGGAAAACAAATCCTACCATTTACAACAACATGTATGGAGATAGAGGGAATTATGCTCAGTGAAATAAGCGACGGAGAGAAAGAAACGTTGCAAATGACTTCACTCACTTGCAGAGTATTAGAAAAAAGGAAAAAGGTGAAGGAACAAAAGAGCATCCACCCCGAACTGAAGAATGGACTAACAGTTACGAAAGGAAAAAGACTATGGAGGCATGGTAGTAATGGAGGGATAGGGGCAGGGGGAAGAAACGGTGCATAGAATTTGGATATATAGTGTTGGAGGGAGGGCACGTGGAGGGCTATACAACACAGAAGACAAGTAGTGATTCTACATTAACTACACGGAAGGGCAGTGAATGCAATGGGGTATTGGGACATCTTGGTAGTTGGTGGAGTCTAGTAAACAATGTTACTCATGTAATTGAGGATAAATGTGTAATTAATGGTAATTAAAAGACATGAAGAGAGGTACAGAGATGATAGGTATAGACAGATGATAGAGAAAGATGATGATAGATGATATATATTTGATAGATGCATTTGATAGATTAGGCAGTTAGATGAAAGATAGATGAAAGATGACATTAGGTAGATAGGGAGACAGATGATATATTAGATATATAGTTAGATGATAGATAACTGCATAGAGAGATTATACCTATAGATCGATACAGAGATACACAGTAGATGATAGTAGATTGGAAAATACATAGGTAGATAGATTTATTGATTGAAAGTTGATAGATGACAGAAACATGGATGTATAGAAAGAGTGATAAGCAGATAAAATGCGGTGGCCCAGTTTTAGAAAGATATGTGCACCCCTTTGTTTATCACAGATCTATTCATAATAGCCAATCTGTGTCCGTCAGTAGATGAATGGATGAAGATGTGGTACATATACACAATCTATTATTCAACCATAAGAAGAAAACAAATCCGTCCATTTGTAACTGCATGGATGGAACTAGGAGGTTTTATGCTCAGTGAAGTAAGCCAGGACGAGAAAGACAAGTATCAAATGGGTTGACCCAACGGTGGAGACGGTAAACCAAGAAAAAAACGGAAGGAGGAAAACAGCAGCAGAATCACAGGACCAAAGAATTTACAAAGTTCAGAAATAGAAAGAGAGTGGGGTGGACAGGTGGAAACGGAGGGATAAGGGGGATGGTGGAAGAAAGGTAACATTACCAATACCATGTATAATGAGCTTGGGGTCACGGGGAGGCCTGTATAATACAGAGAGTACAAGTAGTGTTTCTACATTATCTGACTATGCTCATGAAGAGAGACCACAATGGACTGTATAGGGGGATCTAGGTGATGGGTGAGACTAGTAAAGATAATGTTATTCATCCAATTGTAGAGTGATGATAAATAAAGAAGAAAATAATAAATACTTGACAGATGATAGATGAACGATTAACAGATACAAGATAGATGGATAAATATATAGAGGTATAGATAGGTGATAGATTGATATTAAATTAAAAGGTATATAGATGACAGATGATAGATGATAGATAGACAGACAGACAGATGGATAGATAGATAGATAGATATGAAAGATTAGACAGATAAATTGAAGATAGGTTAGATATATAGATTTATTGATAGAACACAGTGGTTCTGTATAAAGACCTGTGCACCTCTTTGTTTATCAGAGCAGTATTCACAATAGTCAATACGTGTCCATCAGTAGATGAATAGATAAAGAAGATGTGGTACATATTGACAATCAATTCTCATTCAGCATTGGAAGATACCAAATCCTACCATTTACAACAACATGCTCAATGAAATAAGTCAGGAGAAGGACAAGAATCAAATAATTTGACCATTTTTGCGCATGGAGAACCAATAAGAAACTGAAGGAGAATAACAGCAGCAGAAACACAGATCCAAAAATGAAGTAACAGTTACCAAAGGGAAAGCGACAAGGAGGACATGTGAGATTGGAGGGATAACAGTGTGGACAGAAAGGATGCATTATGATTAGCATGTGTAATGCTTCTAGGGGTGCACGGGGAGGGCTGAACCAAACAGAGAAGACAGTGATTCTACAGTACCTTGCTCTGTTTAAGGAAGTGGCTGCAGTGGCGCACTGGAGGGATCTTCGTGAATGGGGGAGTCTAGTGCCTGTAATGTTACACATGTCATTATAGATTAATAATAATTAATTAATTTATCCAGCAAAACAAATACAGTAGCCCAGTTTAAAAAGACAAATGCATGCCTATGTTTATCACAGCACTATTCAAAGTGGCCAAGCTAATGGGTCATCTGTAGATTAAAGGCTCAAGAAGATGTGGTACATATACACATGGAATGTTACTCAGCCATAAGAAGAATACAAATCCTATCCTTTGCAACAACATTAATGGAGCTAGACGGTATTATGCTCAGTGACATAAGTGAGGCAGAGGAAACAAGTATCAAATGATTTGACCCATCTGTGGAGACAAAGAACCAAGATAAAACTGAAGGAGCAAAACACCAGCATACTCACAGAACCCAAGAGTGGGTTAACAGTTACCAAAGGGCAAAGACTATGGTGGATAGGTGGGAATGCAAGGAGAAGGGCGGGTGTAAGATAGCACAGTTTTTGCTTAGCATTATTGTGTCTGCGGGACATGGGGAGGGCTGTACAACACTGAGAAGAGAAGTAGTGATTCTACAGTGTCTTACTATGCTCCAGGACAGTGACTGCAATGGAGTATCCGGAGAGAACTTGGTTATGGTGTGGGTCTAGTAAAATTAATGTTTCTCATGTAATTGTAGATTAATCATAAAAAAATCAATAAATGAATAAATAAATGAATAAATAATAAAGATATAGACATAATGCAACAGCCCAGTTGTAAAAGAAGATGGCTTGCCTCTGTCTCTCACCACACTATTCACAATAACCAAGCTAAATGTCCATCAGTGGATGAGAAGTAGAATATTATTCAGCCGTATGAAGAAAAAAGATCCTACGATTTACAACTACATGGATGGAGCTAGAGAGTATTGTGCTAAGTGAAATAAGCCA
Source organism: Manis pentadactyla (assembly GCF_030020395.1). Lineage (NCBI taxonomy): Eukaryota > Metazoa > Chordata > Mammalia > Pholidota > Manidae > Manis > Manis pentadactyla. The sequence goes on from NC_080039.1 coordinate 20,790,502, forward strand.
CACAGAGAATGACAAGTGGCAATAGATTTCACTCAAAGGTGGAGTATTAGATAAAAGAGAAAACATGTAGTAATAAGACATTAGCTGCCTCACTGAAACCAAGAGTAGACTAATGTTTACCAAAGGGAAAGTGACTGAGGAAAATGGCTTGGAAGGGAGTAAAGAGAGGTAAAAAGGAGAATTACATGTAGCATTCATGTGAGTATTGGGCGGGTAAGAAGAGCACAGTATATCAGCAAAGAACACTACTGTTTCTACAGGGTATTCCTTGGCTCATGGACAGTGACACTTATGGGGTATATGTTGTGGATTTGATAATGGGGGTAGTTTAGTAAACATAATGTTGGTTAAGTAACTGTCTTGCATGGACACCGAAATAAGAAACACTGTATCATTGGTCGGGTTTCAATATTCCCTGATGCTGTCTAGTTGGTCACCGCCCACCTCAACAAAATCACACCCCTTGTAGGGCCGCAGGCTCTGAAGTGCGAACCAGCTCCTCTCAGCATACACATTCTGTGTCTATGAAAGAGGCCCACTGTGACATCACGGAGTCTCCAGGAAGCAGTGCTATTCCTGCAAACTGCACTAGCTGATGGTGTTCAGAGCGCAGCCGTGTGGACCTGCACCATCTTACCAAACATAACTAGTTCTGGCCTACATATATATGTAAAATGATGTCACTCATCATTGGAGTATAAGAACAAAGAAAAAACTGTAATAGAATAACAGCAGTCTCACAGAACACAAGAAGAGATTAACAGTTACCAAAGGGGAAGACACTGAGATGGATGGTTTGGAATGGAGGGATAAGGGGGTGGGAAGAGAGGGTGCATTTCAGTTAGCATATATAATGAGGAATGGCTGCACGTGCAGTGCTGTACAACAGAGAAGACAACTAGCAATCCACAGTACATTGCTGTGGTGATTGAAGTGACTGCAAAGGGGTATTGGGTGTAACGTGGTAATGGGTGTCTAGTAAATACATTACACATATAAATGTAGATTAAGAGTAAATAAACAACTCAATAATAAACTCCTATCAATAAATCCAATGCAGCAGCCAAGTTAAAAAAAGGCATATACATCCATAGGTTTATCTGCAGTATTCACAGTATCCAAGGTAAGTGTCCTTCAGTAAATTAATGTGTAAAGAAGTTGTGGTACATATACACAATTGAATATTACTCAGCCGTAAGAAGAAAATAAATCCTAACATTTGCGACAACTTGGATGGTACTAGAGGGCAGTATTCTCATGAAATAAGAGGTGGAGAAACACGAGTGTCAAATGATTGGACTCATCTGTGGAGATGTAGAACCAAGAGAAAGCTGAATAAGCAAAACATCAATAGATTCACATATCTGAAGATTGGAATAAGAGACACCAAAGTGAATGGGACTTCGGTGGATAGGAGGGAATGGAGGGTGGAGGGTGGCAGTAAAGAAAGCGTCCTATATGATTTCCATGATGAGTGTCGGTGGCCATTGCAGGGATGGCTGTATAACACACAGAAGACAAGTATTGATTCTACAATATCTTACTTTGCTCATGCAGATTGACTGCCATGGATAATCCTGCAGTTCTTTGTCATGGGCGTGTTGTTGCAAACGTAAGTTACTCATGTAAATGTACATTAATGAGTTATTAGTAAATGAATGAATGAATAAAATAAATATAGAGTAATAGAATGCAGCAGCACAGGTTAAAGAAGACATGTGCTCACCTTTGTTCATAAACACACTATTAACAATCGCGAAGCTAAGTATCCATCAGCAGATGAAGAGTGGAATATTATGCAGCCATATGAGGAAAACAAATCCTACCATTTACAACAACATGTATGGAGATAGAGGGAATTATGCTCATTGAAATAAGCGACGGAGAGAAAGAAACGTTGCAAATGACTTCACTCACTTGCAGAGTATTAGAAAAAAGGAAAAAGGTGAAGGAACAAAAGAGCAGCCACCCCGAACTGAAGAATGGACTAACAGTTACGAAAGGAAAAAGACTATGGAGGCATGGTAGTAATGGAGGGATAGGGGCAGGGGGAAGAAACGGTGCATAGAATTTGGATATATAGTGTTGGAGGGAGGGCACATGGAGGGCTATACAACACAGAAGACAAGTAGTGATTCTACATTAACTACACGGAAGGGCAGTGAATGCAATGGGGTATTGGGACATCTTGGTAGTTGGTGGAGTCTAGTAAACAATGTTACTCATGTAATTGTGGATAAATGTGTAATTAATGGTAATTAAAAGACATGAAGAGAGGTACAGAGATGATAGGTATAGACAGATGATAGAGAAAGATGATGATAGATGATATATATTTGATAGATGCATTTGATAGATTAGGCAGTTAGATGAAAGATAGATGAAAGATGACATTAGGTAGATAGGGAGACAGATGATATATTAGATATATAGTTAGATGATAGATAACTGCATAGAGAGATTATACCTATAGATCGATACAGAGATACACAGTAGATGATAGTAGATTGGAAAATACATAGGTAGATAGATTTATTGATTGAATGTTGATAGGTGACAGAAACATGGATGTATAGAAAGAGTGATAAGCAGATAAAATGCAGTGGCCCAGTTTTAGAAAGATATGTGCACCCCTTTGTTTATCACAGATCTATTCATAATAGCCAATCTGTGTCCGTCAGTAGATGAATGGATGAAGATGTGGTACATATACACAATCTATTATTCAACCATAAGAAGAAAACAAATCCGTCCATTTGTAACTGCATGGATGGAACTAGGAGGTTTTATGCTCAGTGAAGTAAGCCAGGACGAGAAAGACAAGTATCAAATGGGTTGACCCAACGGTGGAGACGGTAAACCAAGAAAAAAACGGAAGGAGGAAAACAGCAGCAGAATCACAGGACCAAAGAATTTACAAAGTTCAGAAATAGAAAGAGAGTGGGGTGGACAGGTGGAAACGGAGGGATAAGGGGGATGGTGGAAGAAAGGTAACATTACCAATACCATGTATAATGAGCTTGGGGTCACGGGGAGGCCTGTATAATACAGAGAGTACAAGTAGTGTTTCTACATTATCTGACTATGCTCATGAAGAGTGACCACAATGGACTGTATAGGGGGATCTAGGTGATGGGTGAGACTAGTAAAGATAATGTTATTCATCCAATTGTAGAGTGATGATAAATAAAGAAGCAAATAATAAATACTTGACAGATGATAGATGAACGATTAACAGATACAAGATAGATGGATAAATATATAGAGGTATAGATAGGTGGTAGATTGATATTAAATTAATAGGTATATAGATGACAGATGATAGATGATAGACAGATAGACAGACAGACAGATGGATAGATAGGTAGATAGATATGAAAGATTACACAGATAAATTGAAGATAGATTAGATATATAGATTTATTGATAGAACACAGTGGTTCTGTATAAAGACCTGTGCACCTCTTTGTTTATCAGAGCAGTATTCACAATAGTCAATACGTGTCCATCAGTAGATGAATAGATAAAGAAGATGTGGTACATATTGACAATCAATTCTCATTCAGCATTGGAAGATACCAAATCCTACCATTTACAACAACATGCTCAATGAAATAAGTCAGGAGAAGGACAAGAATCAAATAATTTGACCATCTGTGCGCATGGATAACCAATAAGAAACTGAAGGAGAATAACAGCAGCAGAAACACAGATCCAAAAATGAAGTAACAGTTACCAAAGGGAAAGCGACAAGGAGGACATGTGAGAATGGAGGGATAACAGTGTGGACAGAAAGGATGCATTATGATTAGCATGTGTAATGCTTCTAGGGGTGCACGGGGAGGGCTGCACCAAACAGAGAAGACAGTGATTCTACAGTACCTTGCTCTGTTTAAGGAAGTGGCTGCAGTGGCGCACTGGAGGGATCTTCGTGAATGGGGGAGTCTAGTGCCTGTAATGTTACACATGTCATTATAGATTAATAATAATTAATTAATTTATCCAGCAAAACAAATACAGTAGCCCAGTTTAAAAAGACAAATGCATGCCTATGTTTATCACAGCACTATTCAAAGTGGCCAAGCTAATGAGTCATCTGTAGATTAAAGGCTCAAGAAGATGTGGTACATATACACATGGAATGTTACTCAGCCATAAGAAGAATACAAATCCTATCCTTTGCAACAACATTAATGGAGCTAGACGGTATTATGCTCAGTGACATAAGTGAGGCAGAGGAAACAAGTATCAAATGATTTGACCCATCTGTGGAGACAAAGAACCAAGATAAAACTGAAGGAGCAAAACACCAGCATACTCACAGAACCCAAGAGTGGGTTAACAGTTACCAAAGGGCAAAGACTATGGTGGATAGGTGGGAATGCAAGGAGAAGGGCGGGTGTAAGATAGCACAGTTTTTGCTTAACATTATTGTGTCTGCGGGACATGGGGAGGGCTGTACAACACTGAGAAGACAAGTAGTGATTCTACAGTGTCTTATTATGCTCCTGGACAGTGACTGCAATGGAGTATCCGGAGAGAACTTGGTTATGGTGTGGGTCTTGTAATATTAATGTTTCTCATGTAATTGTAGATTACTCATAAAAAAATCAATAAATGACGAAATAAATGAATAAATAATAAAGATATAGACATAATGCAACAGCCCAGTTGTAAAAGAAGATGGCTTGCCTCTTTCTCTCACCACACTATTCACAATAACCAAGCTAAATGTCCATCAGTGGATGAGAAGTAGAATATTATTCAGCCGTATGAAGAAAAAAGATCCTACGATTTACAACTACATGGATGGAGCTAGAGAGTATTGTGCTAAGTGAAATAAGCCACACAGAGAATGCCAAGTGGCAATTGATTTCACTCAAATGTGGAGTATTAGATAAAAGAGAAAACATGTAGTAATAAGACATTAGCTGCCTCACTGAAACCGAGTAGACTAATGGTTACCAAAGGGAAAGTGACTGAGGAGGATGGCTTGGAAGGGAGTAAAGAGAGGTAAAAAGGAGAATTACATGTAGCATTCATGTGAGTATTGGGCGGGTACGAAGAGCACAGTATATCAGCAAAGAACACTACTGTTTCTACAGGGTATTCCTGGGCTCATGGACAGTGACACTTATGGGGTATATGTTGTGGATTTGATAATGGGGGTAGTTTAGTAAACATAATGTTGGTTAAGTAACTGTCTTGTATGGACACGGAAATAAGAAACACTGTATCATTGGTCGGGTTTCAATTTTCCCTGATGCTGTCTAGTTGGTCACCGCCCACCTCAACAAAATCACACCCCTTGTAGGGCCGCAGGCTCTGAAGTGCGAACCAGCTCCTCTCAGCATACACATTCTGTGTCTATGAAAGAGGCCCACTGTGATATCACGGAGTCTCCAGGAAGCAGTGCTCTTCCTGCAAACTCCACTAGCTGATGTTGTTCAGAGCGCAGCCGTGTGGACCTGCACCATCTTACCAAACATAACTAGTTCTGGCCTACATATATATGTAAAATGATGTCACTCATCATTGGAGTATAAGAACAAAGAAAAAACTGTAATAGAATAACAGCAGTCTCACAGAACACAAGAATAGATTAACAGTTACCAAAGGGGAAGACACTGAGATGGATGGTTTGGAATGGAGGGATAAGGGGGTGAGAAGAGAGGGTGCATTTCAGTTAGCATATATAACGAGGAATGGCTGCACGTGCAGTGCTGTACAACAGAGAAGACAACTAGCAATCCACAGTACATTGCTGTGGTGATTGAAGTGACTGCAAAGGGGTATTGGGTGTAACGTGGTAATGGGTGTCTAGTAAATACATTACACATATAAATGTAGATTAAGAGTAAATAAACAACTCAATAATAAACTCCTATCAATAAATCCAATGCAGCAGCTAAGTTAAAAAAAAGGCATATACATCCATAGGTTTATCTGCAGTATTCACAGTATAAAAGGCAAGTGTCCTTCAGTAAATTAATGTGTAAAGAAGTTGTGGTACATATACACAATTGAATATTACTCAGCCGTAAGAAGAAAATAAATCCTAACATTTGCGACAACTTGGATGGTACTAGAGAGCAGTATTCTCATGAAATAAGAGGTGGAGAAACACGAGTGTCAAATGACTGGACTCATCTGTGGAGATGTAGAACCAAGAGAAAGCTGAATCAGCAAAACATCAATAGATTCACATATCTGAAGATTGGAATAAGAGACACCGAAGTGAATGGGACGGCGGTGGATAGGAGGGAATGGAGGGTGGAGGGTGGCAGTAAAGAAAGCGTCCTATATGATTTCCATGATGAGTGTCGGTGGCCATTGCAGGGATGGCTGTATAACACAGAGAAGACAAGTATTGATTCTTCAATATCTTACTTTGCTCATGCAGATTGACTGCCATGGATAATCCTGCAGTTCTTTGTCATGGGTGTGTTGTTGCAAACGTAAGTTACTCATGTAAATGTACATTAATGAGTTATTAGTAAATGAATGAATGAATAAAATAAATATAGAGTAATAGAATGCAGCAGCACAGGTTAAAGAAGACATGTGCTCACCTTTGTTCATAAACACACTATTAACAATCGCGAAGCTAAGTATCCATCAGCAGATGAAGAGTGGAATATTATGCAGCCATATGAGGAAAACAAATCCTACCATTTACAACAACATGTATGGAGATAGAGGGAATTATGCTCATTGAAATAAGCGACGGAGAGAAAGAAACGTTGCAAAAGACTTCACTCACTTGCAGACTATTAGAAAAAAGGAAAAAGGTGAAGGAACAAAAGAGCAGCCACCCCGAACTGAAGAATGGACTAACAGTTACGAAAGGAAAAAGACTATGGAGGCATGGTAGTAATGGAGGGATAGGGGCAGGGGGAAGAAACGGTGCATAGAATTTGGATATATAGTGTTGGAGGGAGGGCACATGGAGGGCTATACAACACAGAAGACAAGTAGTGATTCTACATTAACTACACGGAAGGGCAGTGAATGCAATGGGGTATTGGGACATCTTGGTAGTTGGTGGAGTCTAGTAAACAATGTTACTCATGTAATTGAGGATAAATGTGTAATTAATGGTAATTAAAAGACATGAAGAGAGGTACAGAGATGAAAGGTATAGACAGATGATAGAGAAAGATGATGATAGATGATATATATTTGATAGATGCATTTGATAGATTAGGCAGTTAGATGAAAGATAGATGAAAGATGACATTAGGTAGATAGGGAGACAGATGATATATTAGATATATAGTTAGATGATAGATAACTGCATAGAGAGATTATACCTATAGATCGATACAGAGATACACAGTAGATGATAGTAGATTGGAAAATACATAGGTAGATAGATTTATTGATTGAAAGTTGATAGATGACAGAAACATGGATGTATAGAAAGAGTGATAAGCAGATAAAATGCAGTGGCCCAGTTTTAGAAAGATATGTGCACCCCTTTGTTTATCACAGATCTATTCATAATAGCCAATCTGTGTCCGTCAGTAGATGAATGGATGAAGATGTGGTACATATACACAATCTATTATTCAACCATAAGAAGAAAACAAATCCGTCCATTTGTAACTGCATGGATGGAACTAGGAGGTTTTATGCTCAGTGAAGTAAGCCAGGACGAGAAAGACAAGTATCAAATGGGTTGACCCAACGGTGGAGACGGTAAACCAAGAAAAAAACGGAAGGAGGAAAACAGCAGCAGAATCACAGGACCAAAGAATTTACAAAGTTCAGAAATAGAAAGAGAGTGGGGTGGACAGGTGGAAACGGAGGGATAAGGGGGATGGTGGAAGAAAGGTAACATTACCAATACCATGTATAATGAGCTTGGGGTCACGGGGAGGCCTGTATAATACAGAGAGTACAAGTAGTGTTTCTACATTATCTGACTATGCTCATGAAGAGAGACCACAATGGACTGTATAGGGGGATCTAGGTGATGGGTGAGACTAGTAAAGATAATGTTATTCATCCAATTGTAGAGTGATGATAAATAAAGAAGCAAATAATAAATACTTGACAGATGATAGATGAACGATTAACAGATACAAGATAGATGGATAAATATATAGAGGTATAGATAGGTGATAGATTGATATTAAATTAAAAGGTATATAGATGACAGATGATAGATGATAGATAGACAGACAGACAGATGGATAGATAGATAGATAGATATGAAAGATTAGACAGATAAATTGAAGATAGATTAGATATATAGATTTATTGATAGAACACAGTGGTTCTGTATAAAGACCTGTGCACCTCTTTGTTTATCAGAGCAGTATTCACAATAGTCAATACGTGTCCATCAGTAGATGAATAGATAAAGAAGATGTGGTACATATTGACAATCAATTCTCATTCAGCATTGGAAGATACCAAATCCTACAATTTACAACAACATGCTCAATGAAATAAGTCAGGAGAAGGACAAGAATCAAATAATTTGACCATCTGTGCGCATGGATAACCAATAAGAAACTGAAGGAGAATAACAGCAGCAGAAACACAGATCCAAAAATGAAGTAACAGTTACCAAAGGGAAAGCGACAAGGAGGACATGTGAGAATGGAGGGATAACAGTGTGGACAGAAAGGATGCATTATGATTAGCATGTGTAATGCTTCTAGGGGTGCACGGGGAGGGCTGCACCAAACAGAGAAGACAGTGATTCTACAGTACCTTGCTCTGTTTAAGGAAGTGGCTGCAGTGGCGCACTGGAGGGATCTTCGTGAATGGGGGAGTCTAGTGCCTGTAATGTTACACATGTCATTATAGATTAATAATAATTAATTAATTTATCCAGCAAAACAAATACAGTAGCCCAGTTTAAAAAGACAAATGCATGCCTATGTTTATCACAGCACTATTCAAAGTGGCCAAGCTAATGAGTCATCTGTAGATTAAAGGCTCAAGAAGATGTGGTACATATACACATGGAATGTTACTCAGCCATAAGAAGAATACAAATCCTATCCTTTGCAACAACATTAATGGAGCTAGACGGTATTATGCTCAGTGACATAAGTGAGGCAGAGGAAACAAGTATCAAATGATTTGACCCATCTGTGGAGACAAAGAACCAAGATAAAACTGAAGGAGCAAAACACCAGCATACTCACAGAACCCAAGAGTGGGTTAACAGTTACCAAAGGGCAAAGACTATGGTGGATAGGTGGGAATGCAAGGAGAAGGGCGGGTGTAAGATAGCACAGTTTTTGCTTAGCATTATTGTGTCTGCGGGACATGGGGAGGGCTGTACAACACTGAGAAGACAAGTAGTGATTCTACAGTGTCTTATTATGCTCCTGGACAGTGACTGCAATGGAGTATCCGGAGAGAACTTGGTTATGGTGTGGGTCTTGTAATATTAATGTTTCTCATGTAATTGTAGATTACTCATAAAAAAATCAATAAATGACTAAATAAATGAATAAATAATAAAGATATAGACATAATGCAACAGCCCAGTTGTAAAAGAAGATGGCTTGCCTCTTTCTCTCACCACACTATTCACAATAACCAAGCTAAATGTCCATCAGTGGATGAGAAGTAGAATATTATTCAGCCGTATGAAGAAAAAAGATCCTACGATTTACAACTACATGGATGGAGCTAGAGAGTATTGTGCTAAGTGAAATAAGCCACACAGAGAATGCCAAGTGGCAATTGATTTCACTCAAATGTGGAGTATTAGATAAAAGAGAAAACATGTAGTAATAAGACATTAGCTGCCTCACTGAAACCGAGTAGACTAATGGTTACCAAAGGGAAAGTGACTGAGGAGGATGGCTTGGAAGGGAGTAAAGAGAGGTAAAAAGGAGAATTACATGTAGCATTCATGTGAGTATTGGGCGGGTACGAAGAGCACAGTATATCAGCAAAGAACACTACTGTTTCTACAGGGTATTCCTGGGCTCATGGACAGTGACACTTATGGGGTATATGTTGTGGATTTGATAATGGGGGTAGTTTAGTAAACATAATGTTGGTTAAGTAACTGTCTTGTATGGACACGGAAATAAGAAACACTGTATCATTGGTCGGGTTTCAATTTTCCCTGATGCTGTCTAGTTGGTCACCGCCCACCTCAACAAAATCACACCCCTTGTAGGGCCGCAGGCTCTGAAGTGCGAACCAGCTCCTCTCAGCATACACATTCTGTGTCTATGAAAGAGGCCCACTGTGATATCACGGAGTCTCCAGGAAGCAGTGCTCTTCCTGCAAACTCCACTAGCTGATGTTGTTCAGAGCGCAGCCGTGTGGACCTGCACCATCTTACCAAACATAACTAGTTCTGGCCTACATATATATGTAAAATGATGTCACTCATCATTGGAGTATAAGAACAAAGAAAAAACTGTAATAGAATAACAGCAGTCTCACAGAACACAAGAATAGATTAACAGTTACCAAAGGGGAAGACACTGAGATGGATGGTTTGGAATGGAGGGATAAGGGGGTGAGAAGAGAGGGTGCATTTCAGTTAGCATATATAACGAGGAATGGCTGCACGTGCAGTGCTGTACAACAGAGAAGACAACTAGCAATCCACAGTACATTGCTGTGGTGATTGAAGTGACTGCAAAGGGGTATTGGGTGTAACGTGGTAATGGGTGTCTAGTAAATACATTACACATATAAATGTAGATTAAGAGTAAATAAACAACTCAATAATAAACTCCTATCAATAAATCCAATGCAGCAGCTAAGTTAAAAAAAAGGCATATACATCCATAGGTTTATCTGCAGTATTCACAGTATAAAAGGCAAGTGTCCTTCAGTAAATTAATGTGTAAAGAAGTTGTGGTACATATACACAATTGAATATTACTCAGCCGTAAGAAGAAAATAAATCCTAACATTTGCGACAACTTGGATGGTACTAGAGAGCAGTATTCTCATGAAATAAGAGGTGGAGAAACACGAGTGTCAAATGACTGGACTCATCTGTGGAGATGTAGAACCAAGAGAAAGCTGAATCAGCAAAACATCAATAGATTCACATATCTGAAGATTGGAATAAGAGACACCGAAGTGAATGGGACGGCGGTGGATAGGAGGGAATGGAGGGTGGAGGGTGGCAGTAAAGAAAGCGTCCTATATGATTTCCATGATGAGTGTCGGTGGCCATTGCAGGGATGGCTGTATAACACAGAGAAGACAAGTATTGATTCTTCAATATCTTACTTTGCTCATGCAGATTGACTGCCATGGATAATCCTGCAGTTCTTTGTCATGGGTGTGTTGTTGCAAACGTAAGTTACTCATGTAAATGTACATTAATGAGTTATTAGTAAATGAATGAATGAATAAAATAAATATAGAGTAATAGAATGCAGCAGCACAGGTTAAAGAAGACATGTGCTCACCTTTGTTCATAAACACACTATTAACAATCGCGAAGCTAAGTATCCATCAGCAGATGAAGAGTGGAATATTATGCAGCCATATGAGGAAAACAAATCCTACCATTTACAACAACATGTATGGAGATAGAGGGAATTATGCTCATTGAAATAAGCGACGGAGAGAAAGAAACGTTGCAAAAGACTTCACTCACTTGCAGACTATTAGAAAAAAGGAAAAAGGTGAAGGAACAAAAGAGCAGCCACCCCGAACTGAAGAATGGACTAACAGTTACGAAAGGAAAAAGACTATGGAGGCATGGTAGTAATGGAGGGATAGGGGCAGGGGGAAGAAACGGTGCATAGAATTTGGATATATAGTGTTGGAGGGAGGGCACATGGAGGGCTATACAACACAGAAGACAAGTAGTGATTCTACATTAACTACACGGAAGGGCAGTGAATGCAATGGGGTATTGGGACATCTTGGTAGTTGGTGGAGTCTAGTAAACAATGTTACTCATGTAATTGAGGATAAATGTGTAATTAATGGTAATTAAAAGACATGAAGAGAGGTACAGAGATGAAAGGTATAGACAGATGATAGAGAAAGATGATGATAGATGATATATATTTGATAGATGCATTTGATAGATTAGGCAGTTAGATGAAAGATAGATGAAAGATGACATTAGGTAGATAGGGAGACAGATGATATATTAGATATATAGTTAGATGATAGATAACTGCATAGAGAGATTATACCTATAGATCGATACAGAGATACACAGTAGATGATAGTAGATTGGAAAATACATAGGTAGATAGATTTATTGATTGAAAGTTGATAGATGACAGAAACATGGATGTATAGAAAGAGTGATAAGCAGATAAAATGCAGTGGCCCAGTTTTAGAAAGATATGTGCACCCCTTTGTTTATCACAGATCTATTCATAATAGCCAATCTGTGTCCGTCAGTAGATGAATGGATGAAGATGTGGTACATAAACACAATCTATTATTCAACCATAAGAAGAAAACAAATCCGTCCATTTGTAACTGCATGGATGGAACTAGGAGGTTTTATGCTCAGTGAAGTAAGCCAGGACGAGAAAGACAAGTATCAAATGGGTTGACCCAACGGTGGAGACGGTAAACCAAGAAAAAAACGGAAGGAGGAAAACAGCAGCAGAATCACAGGACCAAAGAATTTACAAAGTTCAGAAATAGAAAGAGAGTGGGGTGGACAGGTGGAAACGGAGGGATAAGGGGGATGGTGGAAGAAAGGTAACATTACCAATACCATGTATAATGAGCTTGGGGTCACGGGGAGGCCTGTATAATACAGAGAGTACAAGTAGTGTTTCTACATTATCTGACTATGCTCATGAAGAGAGACCACAATGGACTGTATAGGGGGATCTAGGTGATGGGTGAGACTAGTAAAGATAATGTTATTCATCCAATTGTAGAGTGATGATAAATAAAGAAGCAAATAATAAATACTTGACAGATGATAGATGAACGATTAACAGATACAAGATAGATGGATAAATATATAGAGGTATAGATAGGTGATAGATTGATATTAAATTAAAAGGTATATAGATGACAGATGATAGATGATAGATAGACAGACAGACAGATGGATAGATAGATAGATAGATATGAAAGATTAGACAGATAAATTGAAGATAGATTAGATATATAGATTTATTGATAGAACACAGTGGTTCTGTATAAAGACCTGTGCACCTCTTTGTTTATCAGAGCAGTATTCACAATAGTCAATACGTGTCCATCAGTAGATGAATAGATAAAGAAGATGTGGTACATATTGACAATCAATTCTCATTCAGCATTGGAAGATACCAAATCCTACCATTTACAACAACATGCTCAATGAAATAAGTCAGGAGAAGGACAAGAATCAAATAATTTGTCCATTTTTGCGCATGGAGAACCAATAAGAAACTGAAGGAGAATAATAGCAGCAGAAACACAGATCCAAAAATGAAGTAACAGTTACCAAAGGGAAAGCGACAAGGAGGACATGTGAGATTGGAGGGATAACAGTGTGGACAGAAAGGATGCATTATGATTAGCATGTGTAATGCTTCTAGGGGTGCACGGGGAGGGCTGAACCAAACAGAGAAGACAGTGATTCTACAGTACCTTGCTCTGTTTAAGGAAGTGGCTGCAGTGGCGCACTGGAGGGATCTTCGTGAATGGGGGAGTCTAGTGCCTGTAATGTTACACATGTCATTATAGATTAATAATAATTAATTAATTTATCCAGCAAAACAAATACAGTAGCCCAGTTTAAAAAGACAAATGCATGCCTATGTTTATCACAGCACTATTCAAAGTGGCCAAGCTAATGGGTCATCTGTAGATTAAAGGCTCAAGAAGATGTGGTACATATACACATGGAATGTTACTCAGCCATGAGAAGAATACAAATCCTATCCTTTGCAACAATATTAATGGAGCTAGACGGTATTATGCTCAGTGACATAAGTGAGGCAGAGGAAACAAGTATCAAATGATTTGACCCATCTGTGGAGACAAAGAACCAAGATAAAACTGAAGGAGCAAAACACCAGCATACTCACAGAACCCAAGAGTGGGTTAACAGTTACCAAAGGGCAAAGACTATGGTGGATAGGTGGGAATGCAAGGAGAAGGGCGGGTGTAAGATAGCACAGTTTTTGCTTAGCATTATTGTGTCTGCGGGACATGGGGAGGGCTGTACAACACTGAGAAGACAAGTAGTGATTCTACAGTGTCTTACTATGCTCCAGGACAGTGACTGCAATGGAGTATCCGGAGAGAACTTGGTTATGGTGTGGGTCTAGTAAAATTAATGTTTCTCATGTAATTGTAGATTAATCATAAAAAAATCAAATAAATGACTAAATAAATGAATAAATAATAAAGATATAGACATAATGCAACAGCCCAGTTGTAAAAGAAGATGGCTTGCCTCTGTCTCTCACCACACTATTCACAATAACCAAGCTAAATGTCCATCAGTGGATGAGAAGTAGAATATTATTCAGCCGTATGAAGAAAAAAGATCCTACGATTTACAACTACATGGATGGAGCTAGAGAGTATTGTGCTAAGTGAAATAAGCCACACAGAGAATGCCAAGTGGCAATTGATTTCACTCAAATGTGGAGTATTAGATAAAAGAGAAAACATGTAGTAATAAGACATTAGCTGCCTCACTGAAACCGAGTAGACTAATGGTTACCAAAGGGAAAGTGACTGAGGAGGATGGCTTGGAAGGGAGTAAAGAGAGGTAAAAAGGAGAATTACATGTAGCATTCATGTGAGTATTGGGCGGGTACGAAGAGCACAGTATATCAGCAAAGAACACTACTGTTTCTACAGGGTATTCCTGGGCTCATGGACAGTGACACTTATGGGGTATATGTTGTGGATTTGATAATGGGGGTAGTTTAGTAAACATAATGTTGGTTAAGTAACTGTCTTGCATGGACACGGAAATAAGAAACACTGTATCATTGGTCGGGTTTCAATTTTCCCTGATGCTGTCTAGTTGGTCACCGCCCACCTCAACAAAATCACACCCCTTGTAGGGCCGCAGGCTCTGAAGTGCGAACCAGCTCCTCTCAGCATACAAATTCTGTGTCTATGAAAGAGGCCCACTGTGACATCACGGAGTCTCCAGGAAGCAGTGCTCTTCCTGCAAACTCCACTAGCTGATGGTGTTCAGAGCGCAGCCGTGTGGACCTGCACCATCTTACCAAACATAACTAGTTCTGGCCTACATATATATGTAAAATGATGTCACTCATCATTGGAGTATAAGAACAAAGAAAAAACTGTAATAGAATAACAGCAGTCTCACAGAACACAAGAATAGATTAACAGTTACCAAAGGGGAAGACACTGAGATGGATGGTTTGGAATGGAGGGATAAGGGGGTGAGAAGAGAGGGTGCATTTCAGTTAGCATATATAACGAGGAATGGCTGCACGTGCAGTGCTGTACAACAGAGAAGACAACTAGCAATCCACAGTACATTGCTGTGGTGATTGAAGTGACTGCAAAGGGGTATTGGGTGTAACGTGGTAATGGGTGTCTAGTAAATACATTACACATATAAATGTAGATTAAAAGTAAATAAACAACTCAATAATAAACTCCTATCAATAAATCCAATGCAGCAGCTAAGTTTAAAAAAAGGCTTATACATCCATAGGTTTATCTGCAGTATTCACAGTATCCAAGGCAAGTGTCCTTCAGTAAATTAATGTGTAAAGAAGTTGTGGTACATATACACAATTGAATATTACTCAGCCGTAAGAAGAAAATAAATCCTAACATTTGCGACAACTTGGATGGTACTAGAGAGCAGTATTCTCATGAAATAAGAGGTGGAGAAACACGAGTGTCAAATGATTGGACTCATCTGTGGAGATGTAGAACCAAGAGAAAGCTGAATAAGCAAAACATCAATAGATTCACATATCTGAAGATTGGAATAAGAGACACCGAAGTGAATGGGACGGCGGTGGATAGAAGGGAATGGAGGGTGGAGGGTGGCAGTAAAGAAAGCGTCCTATATGATTTCCATGATGAGTGTCGGTGGCCATTGCAGGGATGGCTGTATAACACAGAGAAGACAAGTATTGATTCTTCAATATCTTACTTTGCTCATGCAGATTGACTGCCATGGATAATCCTGCAGTTCTTTGTCATGGGTGTGTTGTTGCAAACGTAAGTTACTCATGTAAATGTACATTAATGAGTTATTAGTAAATGAATGAATGAATAAAATAAATATAGAGTAATAGAATGCAGCAGCACAGGTTAAAGAAGACATGTGCTCACCTTTGTTCATAAACACACTATTAACAATCGCGAAGCTAAGTATCCATCAGCAGATGAAGAGTGGAATATTATGCAGCCATATGAGGAAAACAAATCCTACCATTTACAACAACATGTATGGAGATAGAGGGAATTATGCTCATTGAAATAAGCGACGGAGCGAAAGGAACGTTGCAAATGACTTCACTCACTTGCAGAGTATTAGAAAAAAGGAAAAAGGTGAAGGAACAAAAGAGCAGCCACCCCGAACTGAAGAATGGACTAACAGTTACGAAAGGAAAAAGACTATGGAGGCATGGTAGTAATGGAGGGATAGGGGCAGGGGGAAGAAACGGTGCATAGAATTTGGATATATAGTGTTGGAGGGAGGGCACATGGAGGGCTATACAACACAGAAGACAAGTAGTGATTCTATATTAACTACACGGAAGGGCAGTGAATGCAATGGGGTATTGGGACATCTTGGTAGTTGGTGGAGTCTAGTAAACAATGTTACTCATGTAATTGAGGATAAATGTGTAATTAATGGTAATTAAAAGACATGAAGAGAGGTACAGAGATGAAAGGTATAGACAGATGATAGAGAAAGATGATGATAGATGATATATATTTGATAGATGCATTTGATATATTAGGCAGTTAGATGAAAGATAGATGAAAGATGACATTAGGTAGATAGGGAGACAGATGATATATTAGATATATAGTTAGATGATAGATAACTGCATAGAGAGATTATACCTATAGATCGATACAGAGATACACAGTAGATGATAGTAGATTGGAAAATACATAGGTAGATAGATTTATTGATTGAAAGTTGATAGATGACAGAAACATGGATGTATAGAAAGAGTGATAAGCAGATAAAATGCAGTGGCCCAGTTTTAGAAAGATATGTGCACCCCTTTGTTTATCACAGATCTATTCATAATAGCCAATCTGTGTCCGTCAGTAGATGAATGGATGAAGATGTGGTACATATACACAATCTATTATTCAACCATAAGAAGAAAACAAATCCGTCCATTTGTAACTGCATGGATGGAACTAGGAGGTTTTATGCTCAGTGAAGTAAGCCTTGACGAGAAAGACAAGTATCAAATGGGTTGACCCAACGGTGGAGACGGTAAACCAAGAAAAAAACGGAAGGAGGAAAACAGCAGCAGAATCACAGGACCAAAGAATTTACAAAGTTCAGAAATAGAAAGAGAGTGGGGTGGACAGGTGGAAACGGAGGGATAAGGGGGATGGTGGAAGAAAGGTAACATTACCAATACCATGTATAATGAGCTTGGGGTCACGGGGAGGCCTGTATAATACAGAGAGTACAAGTAGTGTTTCTACATTATCTGACTATGCTCATGAAGAGTGACCACAATGGACTGTATAGGGGGATCTAGGTGATGGGTGAGACTAGTAAAGATAATGTTATTCATCCAATTGTAGAGTGATGATAAATAAAGAAGCAAATAATAAATACTTGACAGATGATAGATGAACGATTAACAGATACAAGATAGATGGATAAATATATAGAGGTATAGATAGGTGATAGATTGATATTAAATTAAAAGGTATATAGATGACAGATGATAGATGATAGATAGACAGACAGACAGATGGATAGATAGATAGATAGATATGAAAGATTAGACAGATAAATTGAAGATAGATTAGATATATAGATTTATTGATAGAACACAGTGGTTCTGTATAAAGACCTGTGCACCTCTTTGTTTATCAGAGCAGTATTCACAATAGTCAATACGTGTCCATCAGTAGATGAATAGATAAAGAAGATGTGGTACATATTGACAATCAATTCTCATTCAGCATTGGAAGATACCAAATCCTACCATTTACAACAACATGCTCAATGAAATAAGTCAGGAGAAGGACAAGAATCAAATAATTTGAACATTTTTGCGCATGGAGAACCAATAAGAAACTGAAGGAGAATAACAGCAGCAGAAACACAGATCCAAAAATGAAGTAACAGTTACCAAAGGGAAAGCGACAAGGAGGACATGTGAGATTGGAGGGATAACAGTGTGGACAGAAAGGATGCATTATGATTAGCATGTGTAATGCTTCTAGGGGTGCACGGGGAGGGCTGAAAAAAAACAGAGAAGACAGTGATTCTACAGTACCTTGCTCTGTTTAAGGAAGTGGCTGCAGTGGCGCACTGGAGGGATCTTCGTGAATGGGGGAGTCTAGTGCCTGTAATGTTACACATGTCATTATAGATTAATAATAATTAATTAATTTATCCAGCAAAACAAATACAGTAGCCCAGTTTAAAAAGACAAATGCATGCCTATGTTTATCACAGCACTATTCAAAGTGGCCAAGCTAATGGGTCATCTGTAGATTAAAGGCTCAAGAAGATGTGGTACATATACACATGGAATGTTACTCAGCCATGAGAAGAATACAAATCCTATCCTTTGCAACAATATTAATGGAGCTAGACGGTATTATGCTCAGTGACATAAGTGAGGCAGAGGAAACAAGTATCAAATGATTTGACCCATCTGTGGAGACAAAGAACCAAGATAAAACTGAAGGAGCAAAACACCAGCATACTCACAGAACCCAAGAGTGGGTTAACAGTTACCAAAGGGCAAAGACTATGGTGGATAGGTGGGAATGCAAGGAGAAGGGCGGGTGTAAGATAGCACAGTTTTTGCTTAGCATTATTGTGTCTGCGGGACATGGGGAGGGCTGTACAACACTGAGAAGACAAGTAGTGATTCTACAGTGTCTTACTATGCTCCAGGACAGTGACTGCAATGGAGTATCCGGAGAGAACTTGGTTATGGTGTGGGTCTAGTAAAATTAATGTTTCTCATGTAATTGTAGATTAATCATAAAAAAATCAAATAAATGACTAAATAAATGAATAAATAATAAAGATATAGACATAATGCAACAGCCCAGTTGTAAAAGAAGATGGCTTGCCTCTGTCTCTCACCACACTATTCACAATAACCAAGCTAAATGTCCATCAGTGGATGAGAAGTAGAATATTATTCAGCCGTATGAAGAAAAAAGATCCTACGATTTACAACTACATGGATGGAGCTAGAGAGTATTGTGCTAAGTGAAATAAGCCACACAGAGAATGCCAAGTGGCAATTGATTTCACTCAAATGTGGAGTATTAGATAAAAGAGAAAACATGTAGTAATAAGACATTAGCTGCCTCACTGAAACCGAGTAGACTAATGGTTACCAAAGGGAAAGTGACTGAGGAGGATGGCTTGGAAGGGAGTAAAGAGAGGTAAAAAGGAGAATTACATGTAGTATTCATGTGAGTATTGGGCGGGTACGAAGAGCACAGTATATCAGCAAAGAACACTACTGTTTCTACAGGGTATTCCTGGGCTCATGGACAGTGACACTTATGGGGTATATGTTGTGGATTTGATAATGGGGGTAGTTTAGTAAACATAATGTTGGTTAAGTAACTGTCTTGCATGGACACGGAAATAAGAAACACTGTATCATTGGTCGGGTTTCAATTTTCCCTGATGCTGTCTAGTTGGTCACCGCCCACCTCAACAAAATCACACCCCTTGTAGGGCCGCAGGCTCTGAAGTGCGAACCAGCTCCTCTCAGCATACACATTCTGTGTCTATGAAAGAGGCCCACTGTGACATCACGGAGTCTACAGGAAGCAGTGCTCTTCCTGCAAACTCCACTAGCTGATGGTGTTCAGAGCGCAGCCGTGTGGACCTGCACCATCTTACCAAACATAACTAGTTCTGGCCTACATATATATGTAAAATGATGTCACTCATCATTGGAGTATAAGAACAAAGAAAAAACTGTAATAGAATAACAGCAGTCTCACAGAACACAAGAATAGATTAACAGTTACCAAAGGGGAAGACACTGAGATGGATGGTTTGGAATGGAGGGATAAGGGGGTGAGAAGAGAGGGTGCATTTCAGTTAGCATATATAACGAGGAATGGCTGCACGTGCAGTGCTGTACAACAGAGAAGACAACTAGCAATCCACAGTACATTGCTGTGGTGATTGAAGTGACTGCAAAGGGGTATTGGGTGTAACGTGGTAATGGGTGTCTAGTAAATACATTACACATATAAATGTAGATTAAAAGTAAATAAACAACTCAATAATAAACTCCTATCAATAAATCCAATGCAGCAGCTAAGTTTAAAAAAAGGCTTATACATCCATAGGTTTATCTGCAGTATTCACAGTATCCAAGGCAAGTGTCCTTCAGTAAATTAATGTGTAAAGAAGTTGTGGTACATATACACAATTGAATATTACTCAGCCGTAAGAAGAAAATAAATCCTAACATTTGCGACAACTTGGATGGTACTAGAGAGCAGTATTCTCATGAAATAAGAGGTGGAGAAACACGAGTGTCAAATGATTGGACTCATCTGTGGAGATGTAGAACCAAGAGAAAGCTGAATAAGCAAAACATCAATAGATTCACATATCTGAAGATTGGAATAAGAGACACCGAAGTGAATGGGACGGCGGTGGATAGGAGGGAATGGAGGGTGGAGGGTGGCAGTAAAGAAAGCGTCCTATATGATTTCCATGATGAGTGTCGGTGGCCATTGCAGGGATGGCTGTATAACACAGAGAAGACAAGTATTGATTCTTCAATATCTTACTTTGCTCATGCAGATTGACTGCCATGGATAATCCTGCAGTTCTTTGTCATGGGTGTGTTGTTGCAAACGTAAGTTACTCATGTAAATGTACATTAATGAGTTATTAGTAAATGAATGAATGAATAAAATAAATATAGAGTAATAGAATGCAGCAGCACAGGTTAAAGAAGACATGTGCTCACCTTTGTTCATAAACACACTATTAACAATCGCGAAGCTAAGTATCCATCAGCAGATGAAGAGTGGAATATTATGCAGCCATATGAGGAAAACAAATCCTACCATTTACAACAACATGTATGGAGATAGAGGGAATTATGCTCATTGAAATAAGCGACGGAGCGAAAGGAACGTTGCAAATGACTTCACTCACTTGCAGAGTATTAGAAAAAAGGAAAAAGGTGAAGGAACAAAAGAGCAGCCACCCCGAACTGAAGAATGGACTAACAGTTACGAAAGGAAAAAGACTATGGAGGCATGGTAGTAATGGAGGGATAGGGGCAGGGGGAAGAAACGGTGCATAGAATTTGGATATATAGTGTTGGAGGGAGGGCACATGGAGGGCTATACAACACAGAAGACAAGTAGTGATTCTATATTAACTACACGGAAGGGCAGTGAATGCAATGGGGTATTGGGACATCTTGGTAGTTGGTGGAGTCTAGTAAACAATGTTACTCATGTAATTGAGGATAAATGTGTAATTAATGGTAATTAAAAGACATGAAGAGAGGTACAGAGATGAAAGGTATAGACAGATGATAGAGAAAGATGATGATAGATGATATATATTTGATAGATGCATTTGATATATTAGGCAGTTAGATGAAAGATAGATGAAAGATGACATTAGGTAGATAGGGAGACAGATGATATATTAGATATATAGTTAGATGATAGATAACTGCATAGAGAGATTATACCTATAGATCGATACAGAGATACACAGTAGATGATAGTAGATTGGAAAATACATAGGTAGATAGATTTATTGATTGAAAGTTGATAGATGACAGAAACATGGATGTATAGAAAGAGTGATAAGCAGATAAAATGCAGTGGCCCAGTTTTAGAAAGATATGTGCACCCCTTTGTTTATCACAGATCTATTCATAATAGCCAATCTGTGTCCGTCAGTAGATGAATGGATGAAGATGTGGTACATATACACAATCTATTATTCAACCATAAGAAGAAAACAAATCCGTCCATTTGTAACTGCATGGATGGAACTAGGAGGTTTTATGCTCAGTGAAGTAAGCCTTGACGAGAAAGACAAGTATCAAATGGGTTGACCCAACGGTGGAGACGGTAAACCAAGAAAAAAACGGAAGGAGGAAAACAGCAGCAGAATCACAGGACCAAAGAATTTACAAAGTTCAGAAATAGAAAGAGAGTGGGGTGGACAGGTGGAAACGGAGGGATAAGGGGGATGGTGGAAGAAAGGTAACATTACCAATACCATGTATAATGAGCTTGGGGTCACGGGGAGGCCTGTATAATACAGAGAGTACAAGTAGTGTTTCTACATTATCTGACTATGCTCATGAAGAGAGACCACAATGGACTGTATAGGGGGATCTAGGTGATGGGTGAGACTAGTAAAGATAATGTTATTCATCCAATTGTAGAGTGATGATAAATAAAGAAGCAAATAATAAATACTTGACAGATGATAGATGAACGATTAACAGATACAAGATAGATGGATAAATATATAGAGGTATAGATAGGTGATAGATTGATATTAAATTAAAAGGTATATAGATGACAGATGATAGATGATAGATAGACAGACAGACAGATGGATAGATAGATAGATAGATATGAAAGATTAGACAGATAAATTGAAGATAGATTAGATATATAGATTTATTGATAGAACACAGTGGTTCTGTATAAAGACCTGTGCACCTCTTTGTTTATCAGAGCAGTATTCACAATAGTCAATACGTGTCCATCAGTAGATGAATAGATAAAGAAGATGTGGTACATATTGACAATCAATTCTCATTCAGCATTGGAAGATACCAAATCCTACCATTTACAACAACATGCTCAATGAAATAAGTCAGGAGAAGGACAAGAATCAAATAATTTGAACATTTTTGCGCATGGAGAACCAATAAGAAACTGAAGGAGAATAACAGCAGCAGAAACACAGATCCAAAAATGAAGTAACAGTTACCAAAGGGAAAGCGACAAGGAGGACATGTGAGATTGGAGGGATAACAGTGTGGACAGAAAGGATGCATTATGATTAGCATGTGTAATGCTTCTAGGGGTGCACGGGGAGGGCTGAACCAAACAGAGAAGACAGTGATTCTACAGTACCTTGCTCTGTTTAAGGAAGTGGCTGCAGTGGCGCACTGGAGGGATCTTCGTGAATGGGGGAGTCTAGTGCCTGTAATGTTACACATGTCATTATAGATTAATAATAATTAATTAATTTATCCAGCAAAACAAATACAGTAGCCCAGTTTAAAAAGACAAATGCATGCCTATGTTTATCACAGCACTATTCAAAGTGGCCAAGCTAATGGGTCATCTGTAGATTAAAGGCTCAAGAAGATGTGGTACATATACACATGGAATGTTACTCAGCCATGAGAAGAATACAAATCCTATCCTTTGCAACAATATTAATGGAGCTAGACGGTATTATGCTCAGTGACATAAGTGAGGCAGAGGAAACAAGTATCAAATGATTTGACCCATCTGTGGAGACAAAGAACCAAGATAAAACTGAAGGAGCAAAACACCAGCATACTCACAGAACCCAAGAGTGGGTTAACAGTTACCAAAGGGCAAAGACTATGGTGGATAGGTGGGAATGCAAGGAGAAGGGCGGGTGTAAGATAGCACAGTTTTTGCTTAGCATTATTGTGTCTGCGGGACATGGGGAGGGCTGTACAACACTGAGAAGACAAGTAGTGATTCTACAGTGTCTTACTATGCTCCAGGACAGTGACTGCAATGGAGTATCCGGAGAGAACTTGGTTATGGTGTGGGTCTAGTAAAATTAATGTTTCTCATGTAATTGTAGATTAATCATAAAAAAATCAAATAAATGACTAAATAAATGAATAAATAATAAAGATATAGACATAATGCAACAGCCCAGTTGTAAAAGAAGATGGCTTGCCTCTGTCTCTCACCACACTATTCACAATAACCAAGCTAAATGTCCATCAGTGGATGAGAAGTAGAATATTATTCAGCCGTATGAAGAAAAAAGATCCTACGATTTACAACTACATGGATGGAGCTAGAGAGTATTGTGCTAAGTGAAATAAGCCACACAGAGAATGCCAAGTGGCAATTGATTTCACTCAAATGTGGAGTATTAGATAAAAGAGAAAACATGTAGTAATAAGACATTAGCTGCCTCACTGAAACCGAGTAGACTAATGGTTACCAAAGGGAAAGTGACTGAGGAGGATGGCTTGGAAGGGAGTAAAGAGAGGTAAAAAGGAGAATTACATGTAGTATTCATGTGAGTATTGGGCGGGTACGAAGAGCACAGTATATCAGCAAAGAACACTACTGTTTCTACAGGGTATTCCTGGGCTCATGGACAGTGACACTTATGGGGTATATGTTGTGGATTTGATAATGGGGGTAGTTTAGTAAACATAATGTTGGTTAAGTAACTGTCTTGCATGGACACGGAAATAAGAAACACTGTATCATTGGTCGGGTTTCAATTTTCCCTGATGCTGTCTAGTTGGTCACCGCCCACCTCAACAAAATCACACCCCTTGTAGGGCCGCAGGCTCTGAAGTGCGAACCAGCTCCTCTCAGCATACACATTCTGTGTCTATGAAAGAGGCCCACTGTGACATCACGGAGTCTACAGGAAGCAGTGCTCTTCCTGCAAACTCCACTAGCTGATGGTGTTCAGAGCGCAGCCGTGTGGACCTGCACCATCTTACCAAACATAACTAGTTCTGGCCTACATATATATGTAAAATGATGTCACTCATCATTGGAGTATAAGAACAAAGAAAAAACTGTAATAGAATAACAGCAGTCTCACAGAACACAAGAATAGATTAACAGTTACCAAAGGGGAAGACACTGAGATGGATGGTTTGGAATGGAGGGATAAGGGGGTGAGAAGAGAGGGTGCATTTCAGTTAGCATATATAACGAGGAATGGCTGCACGTGCAGTGCTGTACAACAGAGAAGACAACTAGCAATCCACAGTACATTGCTGTGGTGATTGAAGTGACTGCAAAGGGGTATTGGGTGTAACGTGGTAATGGGTGTCTAGTAAATACATTACACATATAAATGTAGATTAAAAGTAAATAAACAACTCAATAATAAACTCCTATCAATAAATCCAATGCAGCAGCTAAGTTTAAAAAAAGGCTTATACATCCATAGGTTTATCTGCAGTATTCACAGTATCCAAGGCAAGTGTCCTTCAGTAAATTAATGTGTAAAGAAGTTGTGGTACATATACACAATTGAATATTACTCAGCCGTAAGAAGAAAATAAATCCTAACATTTGCGACAACTTGGATGGTACTAGAGAGCAGTATTCTCATGAAATAAGAGGTGGAGAAACACGAGTGTCAAATGATTGGACTCATCTGTGGAGATGTAGAACCAAGAGAAAGCTGAATAAGCAAAACATCAATAGATTCACATATCTGAAGATTGGAATAAGAGACACCGAAGTGAATGGGACGGCGGTGGATAGGAGGGAATGGAGGGTGGAGGGTGGCAGTAAAGAAAGCGTCCTATATGATTTCCATGATGAGTGTCGGTGGCCATTGCAGGGATGGCTGTATAACACAGAGAAGACAAGTATTGATTCTTCAATATCTTACTTTGCTCATGCAGATTGACTGCCATGGATAATCCTGCAGTTCTTTGTCATGGGTGTGTTGTTGCAAACGTAAGTTACTCATGTAAATGTACATTAATGAGTTATTAGTAAATGAATGAATGAATAAAATAAATATAGAGTAATAGAATGCAGCAGCACAGGTTAAAGAAGACATGTGCTCACCTTTGTTCATAAACACACTATTAACAATCGCGAAGCTAAGTATCCATCAGCAGATGAAGAGTGGAATATTATGCAGCCATATGAGGAAAACAAATCCTACCATTTACAACAACATGTATGGAGATAGAGGGAATTATGCTCATTGAAATAAGCGACGGAGCGAAAGGAACGTTGCAAATGACTTCACTCACTTGCAGAGTATTAGAAAAAAGGAAAAAGGTGAAGGAACAAAAGAGCAGCCACCCCGAACTGAAGAATGGACTAACAGTTACGAAAGGAAAAAGACTATGGAGGCATGGTAGTAATGGAGGGATAGGGGCAGGGGGAAGAAACGGTGCATAGAATTTGGATATATAGTGTTGGAGGGAGGGCACATGGAGGGCTATACAACACAGAAGACAAGTAGTGATTCTATATTAACTACACGGAAGGGCAGTGAATGCAATGGGTTATTGAGACATCTTGGTAGTTGGTGGAGTCTAGTAAACAATGTTACTCATGTAATTGAGGATAAATGTGTAATTAATGGTAATTAAAAGACATGAAGAGAGGTACAGAGATGAAAGGTATAGACAGATGATAGAGAAAGATGATGATAGATGATATATATTTGATAGATGCATTTGATATATTAGGCAGTTAGATGAAAGATAGATGAAAGATGACATTAGGTAGATAGGGAGACAGATGATATATTAGATATATAGTTAGATGATAGATAACTGCATAGAGAGATTATACCTATAGATCGATACAGAGATACACAGTAGATGATAGTAGATTGGAAAATACATAGGTAGATAGATTTATTGATTGAAAGTTGATAGATGACAGAAACATGGATGTATAGAAAGAGTGATAAGCAGATAAAATGCAGTGGCCCAGTTTTAGAAAGATATGTGCACCCCTTTGTTTATCACAGATCTATTCATAATAGCCAATCTGTGTCCGTCAGTAGATGAATGGATGAAGATGTGGTACATATACACAATCTATTATTCAACCATAAGAAGAAAACAAATCCGTCCATTTGTAACTGCATGGATGGAACTAGGAGGTTTTATGCTCAGTGAAGTAAGCCTTGACGAGAAAGACAAGTATCAAATGGGTTGACCCAACGGTGGAGACGGTAAACCAAGAAAAATACGGAAGGAGGAAAACAGCAGCAGAATCACAGGACCAAAGAATTTACAAAGTTCAGAAATAGAAAGAGAGTGGGGTGGACAGGTGGAAACGGAGGGATAAGGGGGATGGTGGAAGAAAGGTAACATTACCAATACCATGTATAATGAGCTTGGGGTCACGGGGAGGCCTGTATAATACAGAGAGTACAAGTAGTGTTTCTACATTATCTGACTATGCTCATGAAGAGAGACCACAATGGACTGTATAGGGGGATCTAGGTGATGGGTGAGACTAGTAAAGATAATGTTATTCATCCAATTGTAGAGTGATGATAAATAAAGAAGCAAATAATAAATACTTGACAGATGATAGATGAACGATTAACAGATACAAGATAGATGGATAAATATATAGAGGTATAGATAGGTGATAGATTGATATTAAATTAAAAGGTATATAGATGACAGATGATAGATGATAGATAGACAGACAGACAGATGGATAGATAGATAGATAGATATGAAAGATTAGACAGATAAATTGAAGATAGATTAGATATATAGATTTATTGATAGAACACAGTGGTTCTGTATAAAGACCTGTGCACCTCTTTGTTTATCAGAGCAGTATTCACAATAGTCAATACGTGTCCATCAGTAGATGAATAGATAAAGAAGATGTGGTACATATTGACAATCAATTCTCATTCAGCATTGGAAGATACCAAATCCTACCATTTACAACAACATGCTCAATGAAATAAGTCAGGAGAAGGACAAGAATCAAATAATTTGACCATTTTTGCGCATGGAGAACCAATAAGAAACTGAAGGAGAATAACAGCAGCAGAAACACAGATCCAAAAATGAAGTAACAGTTACCAAAGGGAAAGCGACAAGGAGGACATGTGAGATTGGAGGGATAACAGTGTGGACAGAAAGGATGCATTATGATTAGCATGTGTAATGCTTCTAGGGGTGCACGGGGAGGGCTGAACCAAACAGAGAAGACAGTGATTCTACAGTACCTTGCTCTGTTTAAGGAAGTGGCTGCAGTGGCGCACTGGAGGGATCTTCGTGAATGGGGGAGTCTAGTGCCTGTAATGTTACACATGTCATTATAGATTAATAATAATTAATTAATTTATCCAGCAAAACAAATACAGTAGCCCAGTTTAAAAAGACAAATGCATGCCTATGTTTATCACAGCACTATTCAAAGTGGCCAAGCTAATGGGTCATCTGTAGATTAAAGGCTCAAGAAGATGTGGTACATATACACATGGAATGTTACTCAGCCATGAGAAGAATACAAATCCTATCCTTTGCAACAATATTAATGGAGCTAGACGGTATTATGCTCAGTGACATAAGTGAGGCAGAGGAAACAAGTATCAAATGATTTGACCCATCTGTGGAGACAAAGAACCAAGATAAAACTGAAGGAGCAAAACACCAGCATACTCACAGAACCCAAGAGTGGGTTAACAGTTACCAAAGGGCAAAGACTATGGTGGATAGGTGGGAATGCAAGGAGAAGGGCGGGTGTAAGATAGCACAGTTTTTGCTTAGCATTATTGTGTCTGCGGGACATGGGGAGGGCTGTACAACACTGAGAAGACAAGTAGTGATTCTACAGTGTCTTACTATGCTCCAGGACAGTGACTGCAATGGAGTATCCGGAGAGAACTTGGATATGGTGTGGGTCTAGTAAAATTAATGTTTCTCATGTAATTGTAGATTAATCATAAAAAAATCAAATAAATGAATAAATAAATGAATAAATAATAAAGATATAGACATAATGCAACAGCCCAGTTGTAAAAGAAGATGGCTTGCCTCTGTCTCTCACCACACTATTCACAATAACCAAGCTAAATGTCCATCAGTGGATGAGAAGTAGAATATTATTCAGCCGTATGAAGAAAAAAGATCCTACGATTTACAACTACATGGATGGAGCTAGAGAGTATTGTGCTAAGTGAAATAAGCCACACAGAGAATGCCAAGTGGCAATTGATTTCACTCAAATGTGGAGTATTAGATAAAAGAGAAAACATGTAGTAATAAGACATTAGCTGCCTCACTGAAACCGAGTAGACTAATGGTTACCAAAGGGAAAGTGACTGAGGAGGATGGCTTGGAAGGGAGTAAAGAGAGGTAAAATGGAGAATTACATGTAGCATTCATGTGAGTATTGGGCGGGTACGAAGAGCACAGTATATCAGCAAAGAACACTACTGTTTCTACAGGGTATTCCTGGGCTCATGGACAGTGACACTTATGGGGTATATGTTGTGGATTTGATAATGGGGGTAGTTTAGTAAACATAATGTTGGTTAAGTAACTGTCTTGCATGGACACGGAAATAAGAAACACTGTATCATTGGTCGGGTTTCAATTTTCCCTGATGCTGTCTAGTTGGTCACCGCCCACCTCAACAAAATCACAACCCTTGTAGGGCCGCAGGCTCTGAAGTGCGAACCAGCTCCTCTCAGCATACACATTCTGTGTCTATGAAAGAGGCCCACTGTGACATCACGGAGTCTACAGGAATCAGTGCTCTTCCTGCAAACTCCACTAGCTGATGGTGTTCAGAGCACAGCCGTGTGGACCTGCACCATCTTACCAAACATAACTAGTTCTGGCCTACATATATATGTAAAATGATGTCACTCATCATTGGAGTATAAGAACAAAGAAAAAACTGTAATAGAATAACAGCAGTCTCACAGAACACAAGAAGAGATTAACAGTTACCAAAGGGGAAGACACTGAGATGGATGGTTTGGAATGGAGGGATAAGGGGGTGGGAAGAGAGGGTGCATTTCAGTTAGCATATATAATGAGGAATGGCTGCACGTGCAGTGCTGTACAACAGAGAAGACAACTAGCAATCCGCAGTACATTGCTGTGGTGATTGAAGTGACTGCAAAGGGGTATTGGGTGTAACGTGGTAATGGGTGTCTAGTAAATACATTACACATATAAATGTAGATTAAGAGTAAATAAACAACTCAATAATAAACTCCTATCAATAAATCCAATGCAGCAACCAAGTTAAAAAAAGGCATATATATCCATAGGTTTATCTGCAGTATTCACAGTATCAAAGGTAAGTGTCCTTCAGTAAATTAATGTGTAAAGAAGTTGTGGTACGTATACACAATTGAATATTACTCAGCCGTAAGAAGAAAATAAATCCTAACATTTGCGACAACTTGGATGGTACTAGAGGGCAGTATTCTCATGAAATAAGAGGTGGAGAAACACGAGTGTCAAATGATTGGACTCATCTGTGGAGATGTAGAACCAAGAGAAAGCTGAATAAGCAAAACATCAATAGATTCACATATCTGAAGATTGGAATAAGAGACACCAAAGTGAATGGGACTTCGGTGGATAGGAGGGAATGGAGGGTGGAGGGTGGCAGTAAAGAAAGCGTCCTATATGATTTCCATGATGAGTGTCGGTGGCCATTGCAGGGATGGCTGTATAACACACAGAAGACAAGTATTGATTCTACAATATCTTACTTTGCTCATGCAGATTGACTGCCATGGATAATCCTGCAGTTCTTTGTCATGGGCGTGTTGTTGCAAACGTAAGTTACTCATGTAAATGTACATTAATGAGTTATTAGTAAATGAATGAATGAATAAAATAAATATAGAGTAATAGAATGCAGCAGCACAGGTTAAAGAAGACATGTGCTCACCTTTGTTCGTAAACACACTATTAACAATCGCGAAGCTAAGTATCCATCAGAAGATGAAGAGTGGAATATTATGCAGCCATATGAGGAAAACAAATCCTACCATTTACAACAACATGTATGGAGATAGAGGGAATTATGCTCATTGAAATAAGCGACGGAGAGAAAGAAACGTTGCAAAAGACTTCACTCACTTGCAGACTATTAGAAAAAAGGAAAAAGGTGAAGGAACAAAAGAGCAGCCACCCCGAACTGAAGAATGGACTAACAGTTACGAAAGGAAAAAGACTATGGAGGCATGGTAGTAATGGAGGGATAGAGGCAGGGGGAAGAAACGGTGCATAGAATTTGGATATATAGTGTTGGAGGGAGGGCACATGGAGAGCTATACAACACAGAAGACAAGTAGTGATTCTACATTAACTACACGGAAGGGCAGTGAATGCAATGGGGTATTGGGACATCTTGGTAGTTGGTGGAGTCTAGTAAACAATGTTACTCATGTAATTGTGGATAAATGTGTAATTAATGGTAATTAAAAGACATGAAGAGAGGTACAGTGATGATAGGTATAGACAGATGATAGAGAAAGATGATGATAGATGATATATATTTGATAGATGCATTTGATAGATTAGGCAGTTAGATGAAAGATAGATGAAAGATGACATTAGGTAGATAGGGAGACAGATGATATATTAGATATATAGTTAGATGATAGATAACTGCATAGAGAGATTATACCTATAGATCGATACAGAGATACACAGTAGATGATAGTAGATTGGAAAATACATAGGTAGATAGATTTATTGATTGAATGTTGATAGATGACAGAAACATGGATGTATAGAAAGAGTGATAAGCAGATAAAATGCAGTGGCCCAGTTTTAGAAAGATATGTGCACCCCTTTGTTTATCACAGATCTATTCATAATAGCCAATCTGTGTCCGTCAGTAGATGAATGGATGAAGATGTGGTACATATACACAATCTATTATTCAACCATAAGAAGAAAACAAATCCGTCCATTTGTAACTGCATGGATGGAACTAGGAGGTTTTATGCTCAGTGAAGTAAGCCAGGACGAGAAAGACAAGTATCAAATGGGTTGACCCAACGGTGGAGACGGTAAACCAAGAAAAAAACGGAAGGAGGAAAACAGCAGCAGAATCACAGGACCAAAGAATTTACAAAGTTCAGAAATAGAAAGAGAGTGGGGTGGACAGGTGGAAACGGAGGGATAAGGGGGATGGTGGAAGAAAGGTAACATTACCAATACCATGTATAATGAGCTTTTGGTCACGGGGAGGCCTGTATAATACAGAGAGTACAGGTAGTGTTTCTACATTATCTGACTATGCTCATGAAGAGTGACCACAATGGACTGTATAGGGGGATCTAGGTGATGGGTGAGACTAGTAAAGATAATGTTATTCATCCAATTGTAGAGTGATGATAAATAAAGAAGCAAATAATAAATACTTGACAGATGATAGATGAACGATTAACAGATACAAGATAGATGGATAAATATATAGAGGTATAGATAGGTGATAGATTGATATTAAATTAAAAGGTATATAGATGACAGATGATAGATGATAGACAGATAGACAGACAGACAGATGGATAGATAGATAGATAGATATGAAAGATTAGACAGATAAATTAAAGATAGATTAGATATATAGATTTATTGATAGAACACAGTGGTTCTGTATAAAGACCTGTGCACCTCTTTGTTTATCAGAGCAGTATTCACAATAGTCAATACGTGTCCATCAGTAGATGAATAGATAAAGAAGATGTGGTACATATTGACAATCAATTCTCATTCAGCATTGGAAGATACCAAATCCTACCATTTACAACAACATGCTCAATGAAATAAGTCAGGAGAAGGACAAGAATCAAATAGTTTGACCATCTTTGCGCATGGAGAACCAATAAGAAACTGAAGGAGAATAACAGCAGCAGAAACACAGATCCAAAAATGAAGTAACAGTTACCAAAGGGAAAGCGACAAGGAGGACATGTGAGAATGGAGGGATAACAGTGTGGACAGAAAGGATGCATTATGATTAGCATGTGTAATGCTTCTAGGGGTGCACGGGGAGGGCTGCACCAAACAGAGAAGACAGTGATTCTACAGTACCTTGCTCTGTTTAAGGAAGTGGCTGCAGTGGCGCACTGGAGGGATCTTCGTGAATGGGGGAGTCTAGTGCCTGTAATGTTACACATGTCATTATAGATTAATAATAATTAATTAATTTATCCAGCAAAACAAATACAGTAGCCCAGTTTAAAAAGACAAATGCATGCCTATGTTTATCACAGCACTATTCAAAGTGGCCAAGCTAATGAGTCATCTGTAGATTAAAGGCTCAAGAAGATGTGGTACATATACACATGGAATGTTACTCAGCCATAAGAAGAATACAAATCCTATTCTTTGCAACAACATTAATGGAGCTAGACGGTATTATGCTCAGTGACATAAGTGAGGCAGAGGAAACAAGTATCAAATGATTTGACCCATCTGTGGAGACAAAGAACCAAGATAAAACTGAAGGAGCAAAACACCAGCATACTCACAGAACCCAAGAGTGGGTTAACAGTTACCAAAGGGCAAAGACTATGGTGGATAGGTGGGAATGCAAGGAGAAGGGCGGGTGTAAGATAGCACAGTTTTTGCTTAGCATTATTGTGTCTGCGGGACATGGGGAGGGCTGTACAACACTGAGAAGACAAGTAGTGATTCTACAGTGTCTTATTATGCTCCTGGACAGTGACTGCAATGGAGTATCCGGAGAGAACTTGGTTATGGTGTGGGTCTAGTAAAATTAATGTTTCTCATGTAATTGTAGATTACTCATAAAAAAATCAATAAATGACTAAATAAATGAATAAATAATAAAGATATAGACATAATGCAACAGCCCAGTTGTAAAAGAAGATGGCTTGCCTCTGTCTCTCACCACACTATTCACAATAACCAAGCTAAATGTCCATCAGTGGATGAGAAGTAGAATATTATTCAGCCGTATGAAGAAAAAAGATCCTACGATTTACAACTACATGGATGGAGCTAGAGAGTATTGTGCTAAGTGAAATAAGCCACACAGAGAATGCCAAGTGGCAATTGATTTCACTCAAATGTGGAGTATTAGATAAAAGAGAAAACATGTAGTAATAAGACATTAGCTGCCTCACTGAAACCGAGTAGACTAATGGTTACCAAAGGGAAAGTGACTGAGGAGGATGGCTTGGAAGGGAGTAAAGAGAGGTAAAAAGGAGAATTACATGTAGCATTCATGTGAGTATTGGGCGGGTACGAAGAGCACAGTATATCAGCAAAGAACACTACTGTTTCTACAGGGTATTCCTGGGCTCATGGACAGTGACACTTATGGGGTATATGTTGTGGATTTGATAATGGGGGTAGTTTAGTAAACATAATGTTGGTTAAGTAACTGTCTTGTATGGACACGGAAATAAGAAACACTGTATCATTGGTCGGGTTTCAATTTTCCCTGATGCTGTCTAGTTGGTCACCGCCCACCTCAACAAAATCACACCCCTTGTAGGGCCGCAGGCTCTGAAGTGCGAACCAGCTCCTCTCAGCATACACATTCTGTGTCTATGAAAGAAGCCCACTGTGACATCACGGAGTCTCCAGGAAGCAGTGCTCTTCCTGCAAACTCCACTAGCTGATGTTGTTCAGAGCGCAGCCGTGTGGACCTGCACCATCTTACCAAACATAACTAGTTCTGGCCTACATATATATGTAAAATGATGTCACTCATCATTGGAGTATAAGAACAAAGAAAAAACTGTAATAGAATAACAGCAGTCTCACAGAACACAAGAATAGATTAACAGTTACCAAAGGGGAAGACACTGAGATGGATGGTTTGGAATGGAGGGATAAGGGGGTGGGAAGAGAGGGTGCATTTCAGTTAGCATATATAACGAGGAATGTCTGCACGTTCAGTGCTGTACAACAGAGAAGACAACTAGCAATCCACAGTACATTGCTGTGGTGATTGAAGTGACTGCAAAGGGGTATTGGGTGTAACGTGGTAATGGGTGTCTAGTAAATACATTACACATATAAATGTAGATTAAGAGTAAATAAACAACTCAATAATAAACTCCTATCAATAAATCCAATGCAGCAGCTAAGTTAAAAAAAAGGCATATACATCCATAGGTTTATCTGCAGTATTCACAGTATCCAAGGTAAGTGTCCTTCAGTAAATTAATGTGTAAAGAAGTTGTGGTACATATACACAATTGAATATTACTCAGCCGTAAGAAGAAAATAAATCCTAACATTTGCGACAACTTGGATGGTACTAGAGGGCAGTATTCTCATGAAATAAGAGGTGGAGAAACACGAGTGTCAAATGATTGGACTCATCTGTGGAGATGTAGAACCAAGAGAAAGCTGAATAAGCAAACCATCAATAGATTCACATATCTGAAGATTGGAATAAGAGACAACAAAGTGAATGGGACTGCGGTGGATAGGAGGGAATGGAGGGTGGAGGGTGGCAGTAAAGAAAGCGTCCTATATGATTTCCATGATGAGTGTCGGTGGCCATTGCAGGGATGGCTGTATAACACACAGAAGACAAGTATTGATTCTACAATATCTTACTTTGCTCATGCAGATTGACTGCCATGGATAATCCTGCAGTTCTTTGTCATGGGCGTGTTGTTGCAAACGTAAGTTACTCATGTAAATGTACATTAATGAGTTATTAGTAAATGAATGAATGAATAAAATAAATATAGAGTAATAGAATGCAGCAGCACAGGTTAAAGAAGACATGTGCTCACCTTTGTTCATAAACACACTATTAACAATCGCGAAGCTAAGTATCCATCAGCAGATGAAGAGTGGAATATTATTCAGCCATATGAGGAAAACAAATCCTACCATTTACAACAACATGTATGGAGATAGAGGGAATTATGCTCAGTGAAATAAGCGACGGAGAGAAAGAAACGTTGCAAATGACTTCACTCACTTGCAGAGTATTAGAAAAAAGGAAAAAGGTGAAGGAACAAAAGAGCAGCCACCCCGAACTGAAGAATGGACTAACAGTTACGAAAGGAAAAAGACTATGGAGGCATGGTAGTAATGGAGGGATAGGGGCAGGGGGAAGAAACGGTGCATAGAATTTGGATATATAGTGTTGGAGGGAGGGCACATGGAGGGCTATACAACACAGAAGACAAGTAGTGATTCTACATTAACTACACGGAAGGGCAGTGAATGCAATGGGGTATTGGGACATCTTGGTAGTTGGTGGAGTCTAGTAAACAATGTTACTCATGTAATTGTGGATAAATGTGTAATTAATGGTAATTAAAAGACATGAAGAGAGGTACAGAGATGATAGGTATAGACAGATGATAGAGAAAGATGATGATAGATGATATATATTTGATAGATGCATTTGATAGATTAGGCAGTTAGATGAAAGATAGATGAAAGATGACATTAGGTAGATAGGGAGACAGATGATATATTAGATATATAGTTAGATGATAGATAACTGCATAGAGAGATTATACCTATAGATCGATACAGAGATACACAGTAGATGATAGTAGATTGGAAAATACATAGGTAGATAGATTTATTGATTGAATGTTGATAGATGACAGAAACATGGATGTATAGAAAGAGTGATAAGCAGATAAAATGCAGTGGCCCAGTTTTAGAAAGATATGTGCACCCCTTTGTTTATCACAGATCTATTCATAATAGCCAATCTGTGTCCGTCAGTAGATGAATGGATGAAGATGTGGTACATATACACAATCTATTATTCAACCATAAGAAGAAAACAAATCCGTCCATTTGTAACTGCATGGATGGAACTAGGAGGTTTTATGCTCAGTGAAGTAAGCCAGGACGAGAAAGACAAGTATCAAATGGGTTGACCCAACGGTGGAGACGGTAAACCAAGAAAAAAACGGAAGGAGGAAAACAGCAGCAGAATCACAGGACCAAAGAATTTACAAAGTTCAGAAATAGAAAGAGAGTGGGGTGGACAGGTGGAAACGGAGGGATAAGGGGGATGGTGGAAGAAAGGTAACATTACCAATACCATGTATAATGAGCTTTTGGTCACGGGGAGGCCTGTATAATACAGAGAGTACAGGTAGTGTTTCTACATTATCTGACTATGCTCATGAAGAGTGACCACAATGGACTGTATAGGGGGATCTAGGTGATGGGTGAGACTAGTAAAGATAATGTTATTCATCCAATTGTAGAGTGATGATAAATAAAGAAGCAAATAATAAATACTTGACAGATGATAGATGAACGATTAACAGATACAAGATAGATGGATAAATATATAGAGGTATAGATAGGTGATAGATTGATATTAAATTAAAAGGTATATAGATGACAGATGATAGATGATAGACAGATAGACAGACAGACAGATGGATAGATAGATAGATAGATATGAAAGATTAGACAGATAAATTAAAGATAGATTAGATATATAGATTTATTGATAGAACACAGTGGTTCTGTATAAAGACCTGTGCACCTCTTTGTTTATCAGAGCAGTATTCACAATAGTCAATACGTGTCCATCAGTAGATGAATAGATAAAGAAGATGTGGTACATATTGACAATCAATTCTCATTCAGCATTGGAAGATACCAAATCCTACCATTTACAACAACATGCTCAAAGAAATAAGTCAGGAGAAGGACAAGAATCAAATAATTTGACCATTTTTGCGCATGGAGAACCAATAAAAAACTGAAGGAGAATAACAGCAGCAGAAACACAGATCCAAAAATGAAGTAAGAGTTACCAAAGGGAAAGCGACAAGGAGGACATGTGAGAATGGAGGGATAACAGTGTGGACAGAAAGGATGCATTATGATTAGCATGTGTAATGCTTCTAGGGGTGCACGGGGAGGGCTGAACCAAACAGAGAAGACAGTGATTCTACAGTACCTTGCTCTGTTTAAGGAAGTGGCTGCAGTGGCGCACTGGAGGGATCTTCGTGAATGGGGGAGTCTAGTGCCTGTAATGTTACACATGTCATTATAGATTAATAATAATTAATTAATTTATCCAGCAAAACAAATACAGTAGCCCAGTTTAAAAACACAAATGCATGCCTATGTTTATCACAGCACTATTCAAAGTGGCCAAGCTAATGGGTCATCTGTAGATTAAAGGCTCAAGAAGATGTGGTACATATACACATGGAATGTTACTCAGCCATAAGAAGAATACAAATCCTATCCTTTGCAACAACATTAATGGAGCTAGACGGTATTATGCTCAGTGACATAAGTGAGGCAGAGGAAACAAGTATCAAATGATTTGACCCATCTGTGGAGACAAAGAACCAAGATAAAACTGAAGGAGCAAAACACCAGCATACTCACAGAACCCAAGAGTGGGTTAACAGTTACCAAAGGGCAAAGACTATGGTGGATAGGTGGGAATGCAAGGAGAAGGGCGGGTGTAAGATAGCACAGTTTTTGCTTAGCATTATTGTGTCTGCGGGACATGGGGAGGGCTGTACAACACTGAGAAGACAAGTAGTGATTCTACAGTGCCTTACTATGCTCCTGGACAGTGACTGCAATGGAGTATCCGGAGAGAACTTGGTTATGGTGTGGGTCTAGTAAAATTAATGTTTCTCATGTAATTGTAGATTAATCATAAAAAAATCAATAATTGACTAAATAAATGAATAAATAATAAAGATATAGACAAAATGCAACAGCCCAGTTGTAAAAGAAGATGGCTTGCCTCTGTCTCTCACCACACTATTCACAATAACCAAGCTAAATGTCCATCAGTGGATGAGAAGTAGAATATTATTCAGCCGTATGAAGAAAAAAGATCCTACGATTTACAACTACATGGATGGAGCTAGAGAGTATAATGCTAAGTGAAATAAGCCACACAGAGATGCCAAGTGGCAATTGATTTCACTCAAATGTGGAGTATTAGATAAAAGAGAAAACATGTAGTAATAAGACAATAGCTGCCTCACTGAAACCAAGAGTAGACTAATGGTTACCAAAGGGAAAGTGACTGAGGAGGATGGCTTGGAAGGGAGTAAAGAGAGGTAAAAAGGAGAATTACATGTAGCATTCATGTGAGTATTGGGCGGGTACGAAGAGCACAGTATATCAGCAAAGAACACTACTGTTTCTACAGGGTATTCCTGGGCTCATGGACA
The DNA here is from genome assembly GCF_030020395.1 of Manis pentadactyla. NCBI lineage: Eukaryota > Metazoa > Chordata > Mammalia > Pholidota > Manidae > Manis > Manis pentadactyla. The sequence continues at coordinate 20,829,536 of NC_080039.1, forward strand.
GTGACACTTATGGGGTATATGTTGTGGATTTGATAATGGGGGTAGTTTAGTAAACATAATGTTGGTTAAGTAACTGTCTTGTATGGACACGGAAACAAGAAACACTGTATCATTGGTCGGGTTTCAATTTTCCCTGATGCTGTCTAGTTGGTCACCGCCCACCTCAACAAAATCACACCCCTTGTAGGGCCGCAGGCTCTGAAGTGCGAACCAGCTCCTCTCAGCATACACATTCTGTGTCTATGAAAGAGGCCCACTGTGACATCACGGAGTCTCCAGGAAGCAGTGCTCTTCCTGCAAACTCCACTAGCTGATGGTGTTCAGAGCGCAGCCGTGTGGACCTGCACCATCTTACCAAACATAACTAGTTCTGGCCTACATATATATGTAAAATGATGTCACTCATCATTGGAGTATAAGAACAAAGAAAAAACTGTAATAGAATAACAGCAGTCTCACAGAACACAAGAAGAGATTAACAGTTACCAAAGGGGAAGACACTGAGATGGATGGTTTGGAATGGAGGGATAAGGGGGTGGGAAGAGAGGGTGCATTTCAGTTAGCATATATAATGAGGAATGGCTGCACGTGCAGTGCTGTACAACAGAGAAGACAACTAGCAATCCACAGTACATTGCTGTGGTGATTAAAGTGACTGCAAAGGGGTATTGGGTGTAACGTGGTAATGGGTGTCTAGTAAATACATTACACATATAAATGTAGATTAAGAGTAAATAAACAACTCAATAATAAACTCCTATCAATAAATCCAATGCAGCAGCCAAGTTAAAAAAAGGCATATACATCCATAGGTTTATCTGCAGTATTCACAGTATCCAAGGTAAGTGTCCTTCAGTAAATTAATGTGTAAAGAAGTTGTGGTACATATACACAATTGAATATTACTCAGCCGTAAGAAGAAAATAAATCCTAACATTTGCGACAACTTGGATGGTACAAGAGGGCAGTATTCTCATGAAATAAGAGGTGGAGAAACACGAGTGTCAAATGATTGGACTCATCTGTGGAGATGTAGAACCAAGAGAAAGCTGAATAAGCAAAACATCAATAGATTCACATATCTGAAGATTGGAATAAGAGATACCAAAGTGAATGGGACTGCGGTGGATAGGAGGGAATGGAGGGTGGAGGGTGGCAGTAAAGAAAGCGTCCTATATGATTTCCATGATGAGTGTCGGTGGCCATTGCAGGGATGGCTGTATAACACAGAGAAGACAAGTATTGATTCTACAATATCTTACTTTGCTCATGCAGATTGACAGCCATGGATAATCCTGCAGTTCTTTGTCATGGGCGTGTTGTTGCAAACGTAAGTTACTCATGTAAATGTACATTAATGAGTTATTAGTAAATGAATGAATGAATAAAATAAATATAGAGTAATAGAATGCAGCAGCACAGGTTAAAGAAGACATGTGCTCACCTTTGTTCATAAACACACTATTAACAATCGCGAAGCTAAGTATCCATCAGCAGATGAAGAGTGGAATATTATTCAGCCATATGAGGAAAACAAATCCTACCATTTACAACAACATGTATGGAGATAGAGGGAATTATGCTCAGTGAAATAAGCGACGGAGAGAAAGAAACGTTGCAAATGACTTCACTCACTTGCAGAGTATTAGAAAAAAGGAAAAAGGTGAAGGAACAAAAGAGCAGCCACCCCGAACTGAAGAATGGACTAACAGTTACGAAAGGAAAAAGACTATGGAGGCATGGTAGTAATGGAGGGATAGGGGCAGGGGGAAGAAACGGTGCATAGAATTTGGATATATAGTGTTGGAGGGAGGGCACATGGAGGGCTATACAACACAGAAGACAAGTAGTGATTCTACATTAACTACACGGAAGGGCAGTGAATGCAATGGGGTATTGGGACATCTTGGTAGTTGGTGGAGTCTAGTAAACAATGTTACTCATGTAATTGTGGATAAATGTGTAATTAATGGTAATTAAAAGACATGAAGAGAGGTACAGAGATGATAGGTATAGACAGATGATAGAGAAAGATGATGACAGATGATATATATTTGATAGATGCATTTGATAGATTAGGCAGTTAGATGAAAGATAGATGAAAGATGACATTAGGTAGATAGGGAGACAGATGATATATTAGATATATAGTTAGATGATAGATAACTGCATAGAGAGATTATACCTATAGATCGATACAGAGATACACAGTAGATGATAGTAGATTGGAAAATACATAGGTAGATAGATTTATTGATTGAATGTTGATAGATGACAGAAACATGGATGTATAGAAAGAGTGATAAGCAGATAAAATGCAGTGGCCCAGTTTTAGAAAGATATGTGCACCCCTTTGTTTATCACAGATCTATTCATAATAGCCAATCTGTGTCCGTCAGTAGATGAATGGATGAAGATGTGGTACATATACACAATCTATTATTCAACCATAAGAAGAAAACAAATCCGTCCATTTGTAACTGCATGGATGGAACTAGGAGGTTTTATGCTCAGTGAAGTAAGCCAGGACGAGAAAGACAAGTATCAAATGGGTTGACCCAACGGTGGAGACGGTAAACCAAGAAAAAAACGGAAGGAGGAAAACAGCAGCAGAATCACAGGACCAAAGAATTTACAAAGTTCAGAAATAGAAAGAGAGTGGGGTGGACAGGTGGAAACGGAGGGATAAGGGGGATGGTGGAAGAAAGGTAACATTACCAATACCATGTATAATGAGCTTGGGGTCACGGGGAGGCCTGTATAATACAGAGAGTACAAGTAGTGTTTCTACATTATCTGACTATGCTCATGAAGAGTGACCACAATGGACTGTATAGGGGGATCTAGGTGATGGGTGAGACTAGTAAAGATAATGTTATTCATCCAATTGTAGAGTGATGATAAATAAAGAAGCAAATAATAAATACTTGACAGATGATAGATGAACGATTAACAGATACAAGATAGATGGATAAATATATAGAGGTATAGATAGGTGATAGATTGATATTAAATTAAAAGGTATATAGATGACAGATGATAGATGATAGACAGATAGACAGACAGACAGATGGATAGATAGATAGATAGATATGAAAGATTAGACAGATAAATTGAAGATAGATTAGATATATAGATTTATTGATAGAACACAGTGGTTCTGTATAAAGACCTGTGCACCTCTTTGTTTATCAGAGCAGTATTCACAATAGTCAATACGTGTCCATCAGTAGATGAATAGATAAAGAAGATGTGGTACATATTGACAATCAATTCTCATTCAGCATTGGAAGATACCAAATCCTACCATTTACAACAACATGCTCAAAGAAATAAGTCAGGAGAAGGACAAGAATCAAATAATTTGACCATTTTTGCGCATGGAGAACCAATAAAAAACTGAAGGAGAATAACAGCAGCAGAAACACAGATCCAAAAATGAAGTAAGAGTTACCAAAGGGAAAGCGACAAGGAGGACATGTGAGAATGGAGGGATAACAGTGTGGACAGAAAGGATGCATTATGATTAGCATGTGTAATGCTTCTAGGGGTGCACGGGGAGGGCTGAACCAAACAGAGAAGACAGTGATTCTACAGTACCTTGCTCTGTTTAAGGAAGTGGCTGCAGTGGCGCACTGGAGGGATCTTCGTGAATGGGGGAGTCTAGTGCCTGTAATGTTACACATGTCATTATAGATTAATAATAATTAATTAATTTATCCAGCAAAACAAATACAGTAGCCCAGTTTAAAAACACAAATGCATGCCTATGTTTATCACAGCACTATTCAAAGTGGCCAAGCTAATGGGTCATCTGTAGATTAAAGGCTCAAGAAGATGTGGTACATATACACATGGAATGTTACTCAGCCATAAGAAGAATACAAATCCTATCCTTTGCAACAACATTAATGGAGCTAGACGGTATTATGCTCAGTGACATAAGTGAGGCAGAGGAAACAAGTATCAAATGATTTGACCCATCTGTGGAGACAAAGAACCAAGATAAAACTGAAGGAGCAAAACACCAGCATACTCACAGAACCCAAGAGTGGGTTAACAGTTACCAAAGGGCAAAGACTATGGTGGATAGGTGGGAATGCAAGGAGAAGGGCGGGTGTAAGATAGCACAGTTTTTGCTTAGCATTATTGTGTCTGCGGGACATGGGGAGGGCTGTACAACACTGAGAAGACAAGTAGTGATTCTACAGTGTCTTACTATGCTCCTGGACAGTGACTGCAATGGAGTATCCGGAGAGAACTTGGTTATGGTGTGGGTCTAGTAAAATTAATGTTTCTCATGTAATTGTAGATTAATCATAAAAAATCAATAAATGACTAAATAAATGAATAAATAATTAAGATATAGACATAATGCAACAGCCCAGTTGTAAAAGAAGATGGCTTGCCTCTGTCTCTCACCACACTATTCACAATAACCAAGCTAAATGTCCATCAGTGGATGAGAAGTAGAATATTATTCAGCCGTATGAAGAAAAAAGATCCTACGATTTACAACTACATGGATGGAGCTAGAGAGTATTGTGCTAAGTGAAATAAGCCACACAGAGAATGCCAAGTGGCAATTGATTTCACTCAAATGTGGAGTATTAGATAAAAGAGAAAACATGTAGTAATAAGACATTAGCTGCCTCACTGAAACCAAGAGTAGACTAATGGTTACCAAAGGGAAAGTGACTGAGGAGGATGGCTTGGAAGGGAGTAAAGAGAGGTAAAAAGGAGAATTACATGTAGCATTCATGTGAGTATTGGGCGGGTACGAAGAGCACAGTATATCAGCAAAGAACACTACTGTTTCTACAGGGTATTCCTGGGCTCATGGACAGTGACACTTATGGGGTATATGTTGTGGATTTGATAATGGGGGTAGTTTAGTAAACATAATGTTGGTTAAGTAACTGTCTTGTATGGACACGGAAATAAGAAACACTGTATCATTGGTCGGGTTTCAATTTTCCCTGATGCTGTCTAGTTGGTCACCGCCCACCTCAACAAAATCACACCCCTTGTAGGGCCGCAGGGTCTGAAGTGCGAACCAGCTCCTCTCAGCATACACATTCTGTGTCTATGAAAGAGGCAAACTGTGACATCACGGAGTCTCCAGGAAGCAGTGCTGTTCCTGCAAACTGCACTAGCTGATGGTGTTCAGAGCGCAGCTTGTGGACCTGCAACATCTTACCAAACATAACTAGTTCTGGCCTACATATATATGTAAAATGATGTCACTCATCATTGGAGTATAAGAACAAAGAAAAAACTGTAATAGAATAACAGCAGTCTCACAGAACACAAGAATAGATTAACAGTTACCAAAGGGGAAGACACTGAGATGGATGGTTTGGAATGGAGTGATAAGGGGGTGGGAAGAGAGGGTGCATTTCAGTTAGCATATATAATGAGGAATGGCTGCACGTGCAGTGCTGTACAACAGAGAAGACAACTAGCAATCCACAGTACATTGCTGTGGTGATTGAAGTGACTGCAAACGGGTATTGGGTGTAACGTGGTAATGGGTGTCTAGTAAATACATTACACATATAAATGTAGATTAAGAGTAAATAAACAACTCAATAATAAACTCCTATCAATAAATCCAATGCAGCAGCCAAGTTAAAAAAAGGCATATACATCCATAGGTTTAGCTGCAGTATTCACAGTATCCAAGGTAAGTGTCCTTCAGTAAATTAATGTGTAAAGAAGTTGTGGTACATATACACAATTGAATATTACTCAGCCGTAAGAAGAAAATAAATCCTAACATTTGCGACAACTTGGATGGTACTAGAGGGCAGTATTCTCATGAAATAAGAGGTGGAGAAACACGAGTGTCAAATGATTGGACTCATCTGTGGAGATGTAGAACCAAGAGAAAGCTGAATAAGCAAAACATCAATAGATTCACATATCTGAAGATTGGAATAAGAGATACCAAAGTGAATGGGACTGCGGTGGATAGGAGGGAATGGAGGGTGGAGGGTGGCAGTAAAGAAAGCGTCCTATATGATTTCCATGATGAGTGTCGGTGGCCATTGCAGGGATGGCTGTATAACACAGAGAAGACAAGTATTGATTCTACAATATCTTACTTTGCTCATGCAGATTGACTGCCATGGATAATCCTGCAGTTCTTTGTCATGGGCGTGTTGTTGCAAACGTAAGTTACTCATGTAAATGTACATTAATGAGTTATTAGTAAATGAATGAATGAATAAAATAAATATAGAGTAATAGAATGCAGCAGCACAGGTTAAAGAAGACATGTGCTCACCTTTGTTCATAAACACACTATTAACAATCGCGAAGCTAAGTATCCATCAGCAGATGAAGAGTGGAATATTATTCAGCCATATGAGGAAAACAAATCCTACCATTTACAACAACATGTATGGAGATAGAGGGAATTATGCTCAGTGAAATAAGCGACGGAGAGAAAGAAACGTTGCAAATGACTTCACTCACTAGCAGAGTATTAGAAAAAAGGAAAAAGGTGAAGGAACAAAAGAGCAGCCACCCCGAACTGAAGAATGGACTAACAGTTACGAAAGGAAAAAGACTATGGAGGCATGGTAGTAATGGAGGGATAGGGGCAGGGGGAAGAAACGGTGCATAGAATTTGGATATATAGTGTTGGAGGGAGGGCACATGGAGGGCTATACAACACAGAAGACAAGTAGTGATTCTACATTAACTACACGGAAGGGCAGTGAATGCAATGGGGTATTGGGACATCTTGGTAGTTGGTGGAGTCTAGTAAACAATGTTACTCATGTAATTGTGGATAAATGTGTAATTAATGGTAATTAAAAGACATGAAGAGAGGTACAGAGATGATAGGTATAGACAGATGATAGAGAAAGATGATGATAGATGATATATATTTGATAGATGCATTTGATAGATTAGGCAGTTAGATGAAAGATAGATGAAAGATGACATTAGGTAGATAGGGAGACAGATGATATATTAGATATATAGTTAGATGATAGATAACTGCATAGAGAGATTATACCTATAGATCGATACAGAGATACACAGTAGATGATAGTAGATTGGAAAATACATAGGTAGATAGATTTATTGATTGAAAGTTGATAGATGACAGAAACATGGATGTATAGAAAGAGTGATAAGCAGATAAAATGCAGTGGCCCAGTTTTAGAAAGATATGTGCACCCCTTTGTTTATCACAGATCTATTCATAATAGCCAATCTGTGTCCGTCAGTAGATGAATGGATGAAGATGTGGTACATATACACAATCTATTATTCAACCATAAGAAGAAAACAAATCCGTCCATTTGTAACTGCATGGATGGAACTAGGAGGTTTTATGCTCAGTGAAGTAAGCCAGGAGGAGAAAGACAAGTATCAAATGGGTTGACCCAACGGTGGAGACGGTAAACCAAGAAAAAAACGGAAGGAGGAAAACAGCAGCAGAATCACAGGACCAAAGAATTTACAAAGTTCAGAAATAGAAAGAGAGTGGGGTGGACAGGTGGAAACGGAGGGATAAGGGGGATGGTGGAAGAAAGGTAACATTACCAATACCATGTATAATGAGCTTGGGGTCACGGGGAGGCCTGTATAATACAGAGAGTACAAGTAGTGTTTCTACATTATCTGACTATGCTCATGAAGAGTGACCACAATGGACTGTATAGGGGGATCTAGGTGATGGGTGAGACTAGTAAAGATAATGTTATTCATCCAATTGTAGAGTGATGATAAATAAAGAAGCAAATAATAAATACTTGACAGATGATAGATGAACGATTAACAGATACAAGATAGATGGATAAATATATAGAGGTATAGATAGGTGATAGATTGATATTAAATTAAAAGGTATATATATGACAGATGATAGATGATAGACAGATAGACAGACAGACAGATGGATAGATAGATAGATAGATATGAAAGATTAGACAGATAAATTGAAGATAGATTAGATATATAGATTCATTGATAGAACACAGTGGTTCTGTATAAAGACCTGTGCACCTCTTTGTTTATCAGAGCAGTATTCACAATAGTCAATACGTGTCCATCAGTAGATGAATAGATAAAGAAGATGTGGTACATATTGACAATCAATTCTCATTCAGCATTGGAAGATACCAAATCCTACCATTTACAACAACATGCTCAATGAAATAAGTCAGGAGAAGGACAAGAATCAAATAATTTAACCATTTTTGCGCATGGAGAACCAATAAGAAACTGAAGGAGAATAATAGCAGCAGAAACACATATCCAAAAATGAAGTAACAGTTACCAAAGGGAAAGCGACAGGGAGGACATGTGAGAATGTAGGGATAACAGTGTGGACAGAAAGGATGCATTATGATTAGCATGTGTAATGCTTCTAGGGGTGCACGGGGAAGGCTGAACCAAACAGAGAAGACAGTGATTCTACAGTACCTTGCTCTCTTTAAGGAAGTGGCTGCAGTGGCGCACTGGAGGGATCTTCGTGAATGGGGGAGTCTAGTGCCTGTAATGTTACACATCTCATTATAGATTAATAATAATTAATTAATTTATCCAGCAAAACAAATACAGTAGCCCAGTTTAAAAAGACAATTGCATGCCTATGTTTATCACAGCACTATTCAAAGTGGCCAAGCTAATGGGTCATCTGTAGATTAAAGGCTCAAGAAGATGTGGTACATATACACGTGGAATGTTACTCAGCCATAAGAAGAATACAAATCCTATCCTTTGCAAAAACATTAATGGAGCTAGACGGTATTATGCTCAGTGACATAAGTGAGGCAGAGGAAACAAGTATAAAGTGATTTGACACATCTGTGGAGACAAAGAACCAAGATAAAACTGAAGGAGCAAAACACCAGCATACTCACAGAACCCAAGAGTGGGTTAACAGTTACCAAAGGGCAAAGACTATGGTGGATAGGTGGGAATGCAAGGAGAAGGGCGGGTGTAAGATAGCACAGTTTTTGCTTAGCATTATTGTGTCTGCGGGACATGGGGAGGGCTGTACAACACTGAGAAGACAAGTAGTGATTCTACAGTGTCTTACTATGCTCCTGGACAGTGACTGCAATGGAGTATCTGGAGAGAACTTGGTTATGGTGTGGGTCTAGTAAAATTAATGTTTCTCATGTAATTGTAGATTAATCATAAAAAAATCAATAAATGACTAAATAAATGAATAAATAATAAAGATATAGACATAATGCAACAGCCCAGTTGTAAAAGAAGATGGCTTGCTTCTGTCTCTCACCACACTATTCACAATAACCAAGCTAAATGTCCATCAGTGGATGAGAAGTAGAATATTATTCAGCCGTATGAAGAAAAAAGATCCTACGATTTACAACTACATGGATGGAGCTAGAGAGTATTGTGCTAAGTGAAATAAGCCACACAGAGAATGCCAAGTGGCAATTGATTTCACTCAAATGTGGAGTATTAGATAAAAGAGAAAACATGTAGTAATAAGACATTAGCTGCCTCACTGAAACCAAGAGTAGACTAATGGTTACCAAAGGGAAAGTGACTGAGGAGGATGGCTTGGAAGGGAGTAAAGAGAGGTAAAAAGGAGAATTACATGTAGCATTCATGTGAGTATTGGGCGGGTACGAAGAGCACAGTATATCAGCAAAGAACACTACTGTTTCTACAGGGTATTCCTGGGCTCATGGACAGTGACACTTATGGGGTATATGTTGTGGATTTGATAATGGGGGTAGTTTAGTAAACATAATGTTGGTTAAGTAACTGTCTTGTATGGACACGGAAATAAGAAACACTGTATCATTGGTCGGGTTTCAATTTTCCCTGATGCTGTCTAGTTGGTCACCGCCCACCTCAACAAAATCACACCCCTTGTAGGGCCGCAGGCTCTGAAGTGCGAACCAGCTCCTCTCAGCATACACATTCTGTGTCTATGAAAGAGGCCAATGTGACATCACGGAGTCTCCAGGAAGCAGTGCTCTTCCTGCAAACTCCACTAGCTGATGGTGTTCAGAGCGCAGCCGTGTGGACCTGCACCATCTTACCAAACATAACTATTTCTGGCCTACATATATATGTAAAATGATGTCACTCATCATTGGAGTATAAGAACAAAGAAAAAACTGTAATAGAATAACAGCAGTCTCACAGAACACAAGAATAGATTAACAGTTACCAAAGGGGAAGACACTGAGATGGATGGTTTGGAATGGAGGGATAAGGGGGTGGGAAGAGAGGGTGCATTTCAGTTAGCATATATAATGAGGAATGGCTGCACGTGCAGTGCTGTACAACAGAGAAGACAACTAGCAATCCACAGTACATTGCTGTGGTGATTGAAGTGACTGCAAACGGGTATTGGGTGTAACGTGGTAATGGGTGTCTAGTAAATACATTACACATATAAATGTAGATTAAGAGTAAATAAACAACTCAATAATAAACTCCTATCAATAAATCCAATGCAGCAGCCAAGTTAAAAAAAGGCATATACATCCATAGGTTTATCTGCAGTATTCACAGTATCCAAGGTAAGTGTCCTTCAGTAAATTAATGTGTAAAGAAGTTGTGGTACATATACACAATTACTCAGCCGTAAGAAGAAAATAAATCCTAACATTTGCGACAACTTGGATGGTACTAGAGGGCAGTATTCTCATGAAATAAGAGGTGGAGAAACACGAGTGTCAAATGATTGGACTCATCTGTGGAGATGTAGAACCAAGAGAAAGCTGAATAAGCAAAACATCAATAGATTCACATATCTGAAGATTGGAATAAGAGATACCAAAGTGAATGGGACTGCGGTGGATAGGAGGGAATGGAGGGTGGAGGGTGGCAGTAAAGAAAGCGTCCTATATGATTTCCATGATGAGTGTCGGTGGCCATTGCAGGGATGGCTGTATAACACAGAGAAGACAAGTATTGATTCTACAATATCTTACTTTGCTCATGCAGATTGACTGCCATGGATAATCCTGCAGTTCTTTGTCATGGGCGTGTTGTTGCCAACGTAAGTTACTCATGTAAATGTACATTAATGAGTTATTAGTAAATGAATGAATGAATAAAATAAATATAGAGTAATAGAATGCAGCAGCACAGGTTACAGAAGACATGTGCTCACCTTTGTTCATAAACACACTATTAACAATCGCGAAGCTAAGTATCCATCAGCAGATGAAGAGTGGAATATTATTCAGCCATATGAGGAAAACAAATCCTACCATTTACAACAACATGTATGGAGATAGAGGGAATTATGCTCAGTGAAATAAGCGACGGAGAGAAAGAAACGTTGCAAATGACTTCACTCACTAGCAGAGTATTAGACAAAAGGAAAAAGGTGAAGGAACAAAAGAGCAGCCACCCCGAACTGAAGAATGGACTAACAGTTACGAAAGGAAAAAGACTATGGAGGCATGGTAGTAATGGAGGGATAGGGGCAGGGGGAAGAAACGGTGCATAGAATTTGGATATATAGTGTTGGAGGGAGGGCACATGGAGGGCTATACAACACAGAAGACAAGTAGTGATTCTACATTAACTACACGGAAGGGCAGTGAATGCAATGGGGTATTGGGACATCTTGGTAGTTGGTGGAGTCTAGTAAACAATGTTACTCATGTAATTGAGGATAAATGTGTAATTAATGGTAATTAAAAGACATGAAGAGAGGTACAGAGATGATAGGTATAGACAGATGATAGAGAAAGATGATGATAGATGATATATATTTGATAGATGCATTTGATATATTAGGCAGTTAGATGAAAGATAGATGAAAGATGACATTAGGTAGATAGGGAGACAGATGATATATTAGATATATAGTTAGATGATAGATAACTGCATAGAGAGATTATACCTATAGATCGATACAGAGATACACAGTAGATGATAGTAGATTGGAAAATACATAGGTAGATAGATTTATTGATTGAAAGTTGATAGATGACAGAAACATGGATGTATAGAAAGAGTGATAAGCAGATAAAATGCAGTGGCCCAGTTTTAGAAAGATATGTGCACCCCTTTGTTTATCACAGATCTATTCATAATAGCCAATCTGTGTCCGTCAGTAGATGAATGGATGAAGATGTGGTACATATACACAATCTATTATTCAACCATAAGAAGAAAACAAATCCGTCCATTTGTAACTGCATGGATGGAACTAGGAGGTTTTATGCTCAGTGAAGTAAGCCAGGACGAGAAAGACAAGTATCAAATGGGTTGACCCAACGGTGGAGACGGTAAACCAAGAAAAAAACGGAAGGAGGAAAACAGCAGCAGAATCACAGGACCAAAGAATTTACAAAGTTCAGAAATAGAAAGAGAGTGGGGTGGACAGGTGGAAACGGAGGGATAGGGGGATGGTGGAAGAAAGGTAACATTACCAATACCATGTATAATGAGCTTGGGGTCACGGGGAGGCCTGTATAATACAGAGAGTAAAGTAGTGTTTCTACATTATCTGACTATGCTCATGAAGAGAGACCACAATGGACTGTATAGGGGGATCTAGGTGATGGGTGAGACTAGTAAAGATAATGTTATTCATCCAATTGTAGAGTGATGATAAATAAAGAAGCAAATAATAAATACTTGACAGATGATAGATGAACGATTAACAGATACAAGATAGATGGATAAATATATAGAGGTATAGATAGGTGATAGATTGATATTAAATTAAAAGGTATATAGATGACAGATGATAGATGATAGATAGACAGACAGACAGATGGATAGATAGATAGATAGATATGAAAGATTAGACAGATAAATTGAAGATAGATTAGATATATAGATTTATTGATAGAACACAGTGGTTCTGTATAAAAACCTGTGCACCTCTTTGTTTATCAGAGCAGTATTCACAATAGTCAATACGTGTCCATCAGTAGATGAATAGATAAAGAAGATGTGGTACATATTGACAATCAATTCTCATTCAGCATTGGAAGATACCAAATCCTACCATTTACAACAACATGCTCAATGAAATAAGTCAGGAGAAGGACAAGAATCAAATAATTTGACCATTTTTGCGCATGGAGAACCAATAAGAAACTGAAGGAGAATAACAGCAGCAGAAACACAGATCCAAAAATGAAGTAACAGTTACCAAAGGGAAAGCGACAAGGAGGACATGTGAGATTGGAGGGATAACAGTGTGGACAGAAAGGATGCATTATGATTAGCATGTGTAATGCTTCTAGGGGTGCACGGGGAGGGCTGAACCAAACAGAGAAGACAGTGATTCTACAGTACCTTGCTCTGTTTAAGGAAGTGGCTGCAGTGGCGCACTGGAGGGATCTTCGTGAATGGGGGAGTATAGTGCCTGTAATGTTACACATGTCATTATAGATTAATAATAATTAATTAATTTATCCAGCAAAACAAATACAGTAGCCCAGTTTAAAAAGACAAATGCATGCCTATGTTTATCACAGCACTATTCAAAGTGGCCAAGCTAATGGGTCATCTGTAGATTAAAGGCTCAAGAAGATGTGGTACATATACACATGGAATGTTACTCAGCCATAAGAAGAATACAAATCCTATCCTTTGCAACAACATTAATGGAGCTAGACGGTATTATGCTCAGTGACATAAGTGAGGCAGAGGAAACAAGTATCAAATGATTTGACCCATCTGTGGAGACAAAGAACCAAGATAAACCTGAAGGAGCAAAACACCAGCATACTCTCAGAACCCAAGAGTGGATTAACAGTTACCAAAGGGCAAAGACTATGGTGGATAGGTGGGAATGCAAGGAGAAGGGCGGGTGTAAGATAGCACAGTTTTTGCTTAGCATTATTGTGTCTGCGGGACATGGGGAGGGCTGTACAACACTGAGAAGACAAGTAGTGATTCTACAGTGTCTTATTATGCTCCTGGACAGTGACTGCAATGGAGTATCCGGAGAGAACTTGGTTATGGTGTGGGTCTAGTAAAATTAATGTTTCTCATGTAATTGTAGATTAATCATAAAAAAATCAATAAATGACTAAATAAATGAATAAATAATAAAGATATAGACATAATGCAACAGCCCAGTTGTAAAAGAAGATGGCTTGCTTCTGTCTCTCACCACACTATTCACAATAACCAAGCTAAATGTCCATCAGTGGATGAGAAGTAGAATATTATTCAGCCGTATGAAGAAAAAAGATCCTACGATTTACAACTACATGGATGGAGCTAGAGAGTATTGTGCTAAGTGAAATAAGCCACACAGAGAATGCCAAGTGGCAATTGATTTCACTCAAATGTGGAGTATTAGATAAAAGAGAAAACATGTAGTAATAAGACATTAGCTGCCTCACTGAAACCAAGAGTAGACTAATGGTTACCAAAGGGAAAGTGACTGAGGAGGATGGCTTGGAAGGGAGTAAAGAGAGGTAAAAAGGAGAATTACATGTAGCATTCATGTGAGTATTGGGCGGGTACGAAGAGCACAGTATATCAGCAAAGAACACTACTGTTTCTACAGGGTATTCCTGGGCTCATGGACAGTGACACTAATTGGGTATATGTTGTGGATTTGATAATGGGGGTAGTTTAGTAAACATAATGTTGGTTAAGTAACTGTCTTGTATGGACACGGAAATAAGAAACACTGTATCATTGGACGGGTTTCAATTTTCCCTGATGCTGTCTAGTTGGTCACCGCCCACCTCAACAAAATCACACCCCTTGTAGGGCCGCAGGCTCTGAAGTGCGAACCAGCTCCTCTCAGCATACACATTCTGTGTCTATGAAAGAAGCCCACTGTGACATCACGGAGTCTCCAGGAAGCAGTGCTCTTCCTGCAAACTCCACTAGCTGATGTTGTTCAGAGCGCAGCCGTGTGGACCTGCACCATCTTACCAAACATAACTAGTTCTGGCCTACATATATATGTAAAATGATGTCACTCATCATTGGAGTATAAGAACAAAGAAAAAACTGTAATAGAATAACAGCAGTCTCACAGAACACAAGAATAGATTAACAGTTACCAAAGGGGAAGACACTGAGATGGATGGTTTGGAATGGAGGGATAAGGGGGTGAGAAGAGAGGGTGCATTTCAGTTAGCATATATAACGAGGAATGTCTGCACGTGCAGTGCTGTACAACAGAGAAGACAACTAGCAATCCACAGTACAATGCTGTGGTGATTGAAGTGACTGCAAAGGGGTATTGGGTGTAACGTGGTAATGGGTGTCTAGTAAATACATTACACATATAAATGTAGATTAAGAGTAAATAAACAACTCAATAATAAACTCCTATCAATAAATCCAATGCAGCAGCTAAGTTAAAAAAAAGGCATATACATCCATAGGTTTATCTGCAGTATTCACAGTATCCAAGGTAAGTGTCCTTCAGTAAATTAATGTGTAAAGAAGTTGTGGTACATATACACAATTGAATATTACTCAGCCGTAAGAAGAAAATAAATCCTAACATTTGCGACAACTTGGATGGTACTAGAGGGCAGTATTCTCATGAAATAAGAGGTGGAGAAACACGAGTGTCAAATGATTGGACTCATCTGTGGAGATGTAGAACCAAGAGAAAGCTGAATAAGCAAAACATCAATAGATTCACATATCTGAAGATTGGAATAAGAGACAACAAAGTGAATGGGACTGCGGTGGATAGGAGGGAATGGAGGGTGGAGGGTGGCAGTAAAGAAAGCGTCCTATATGATTTCCATGATGAGTGTCGGTGGCCATTGCAGGGATGGCTGTATAACACAGAGAAGACAAGTATTGATTCTACAATATCTTACTTTGCTCATGCAGATTGACTGCCATGGATAATCCTGCAATTCTTTGTCATGGACGTGTTGTTGCAAACGTAAGTTACTCATGTAAATGTACATTATTGAGTTATTAGTAAATGAATGAATGAATAAAATAAATATAGAGTAATAGAATGCAGCAGCACAGGTTACAGAAGACATGTGCTCACCTTTGTTCATAAACACACTATTAACAATCGCGAAGCTAAGTATCCATCAGCAGATGAAGAGTGGAATATTAATCAGCCATATGAGGAAAACAAATCCTACCATTTACAACAACATGTATGGAGATAGAGGGAATTATGCTCAGTGAAATAAGCGACGGAGAGAAAGAAACGTTGCAAATGACTTCACTCACTTGCAGAGTATTAGAAAAAAGGAAAAAGGTGAAGGAACAAAAGAGCAGCCACCCCGAACTGAAGAGTGGACTAACAGTTACGAAAGGAAAAAGACTATGGAGGCATGGTAGTAATGGAGGGATAGGGGCAGGGGGAAGAAACGGTGCATAGAATTTGGATATATAGTGTTGGAGGGAGGGCACATGGAGGGCTATACAACACAGAAGACAAGTAGTGATTCTACATTAACTACACGGAAGGGCAGTGAATGCAATGGGGTATTGGGGCATCTTGGTAGTTGGTGGAGTCTAGTAAACAATGTTACTCATGTAATTGTGGATAAATGTGTAATTAATGGTAATTAAAAGACATGAAGAGAGGTACAGAGATGATAGGTATAGACAGATGATAGAGAAAGATGATGATAGATGATATATATTTGATAGATGCATTTGATAGATTAGGCAGTTAGATGAAAGATAGATGAAAGATGACATTAGGTAGATAGGGAGAAAGATGATATATTAGATATATAGTTAGATGATAGATAACTGCATAGAGAGATTATACCTATAGATCGATACAGAGATACACAGTAGATGATAGTAGATTGGAAAATACATAGGTAGATAGATTTATTGATTGAAAGTTGATAGATGACAGAAACATGGATGTATAGAAAGAGTGATAAGCAGATAAAATGCAGTGGCCCAGTTTTAGAAAGATATGTGCACCCCTTTGTTTATCACAGATCTATTCATAATAGCCAATCTGTGTCCGTCAGTAGATGAATGGATGAAGATGTGGTACATATACACAATCTATTATTCAACCATAAGAAGAAAACAAATCCGTCCATTTGTAACTGCATGGATGGAACTAGGAGGTTTTATGCTCAGTGAAGTAAGCCAGGACGAGAAAGACAAGTATCAAATGGGTTGACCCAACGGTGGAGACGGTAAACCAAGAAAACAACGGAAGGAGGAAAACAGCAGCAGAATCACAGGACCAAAGAATTTACAAAGTTCAGAAATAGAAAGAGAGTGGGGTGGACAGGTGGAAACTGAGGGATAAGGGGGATGGTGGAAGAAAGGTAACATTACCAATACCATGTATAATGAGCTTGGGGTCACGGGGAGGCCTGTATAATACAGAGAGTACAAGTAGTGTTTCTACATTATCTGACTGTGCTCATGAAGAGTAACCACAATGGACTGTATAGGGGGATCTAGGTGATGGGTGAGACTAGTAAAGATAATGTTATTCATCCAATTGTAGAGTGATGATAAATAAAGAAGCAAATAATAAATACTTGACAGATGATAGATGAACGATTAACAGATACAAGATAGATGGATAAATATATAGAGGTATAGATAGGTGATAGATTGATATTAAATTAAAAGGTATATAGATGACAGATGATAGATGATAGACAGATAGACAGACAGACAGATGGATAGATAGATAGATAGATATGAAAGATTATACAGATAAATTGAAGATAGATTAGATATATAGATTTATTGATAGAACACAGTGGTTCTGTATAAAGACCTGTGCACCTCTTTGTTTATCAGAGCAGTATTCACAATAGTCAATACGTGTCCATCAGTAGATGAATAGATAAAGAAGATGTGGTACATATTGACAATCAATTCTCATTCAGCATTGGAAGATACCAAATCCTACCATTTAAAACAACATGCTCAATGAAATAAGTCAGGAGAAGGACAAGAATCAAATAATTTGACCATTTTTGCGCATGGAGAAAAAATAAAAAACTGAAGGAGAATAACAGCAGCAGAAACAAAGATCCAAAAATGAAGTAACAGTTACCAAAGGGAAAGCGACAAGGAGGACATGTGAGAATGGAGGGATAACAGTGTGGACAGAAAGGATGCATTATGATTAGCATGTGTAATGCTTCTAGGGGTGCACGGGGAGGGCTGAACCAAACAGAGAAGACAGTGATTCTACAGTACCTTGCTCTGTTTAAGGAAGTGGCTGCAGTGGCGCACTGGAGGGATCTTCGTGAATGGGGGAGTCTAGTGCCTGTAATGTTACACATGTCATTATAGATTAATAATAATTAATTAATTTATCCAGCAAAACAAATACAGTAGCCCAGTTTAAAAAGACAAATGCATGCCTATGTTTATCACAGCACTATTCAAAGTGGCCAAGCTAATGGGTCATCTGTAGATTAAAGGCTCAAGAAGATGTGGTACATATACACACGGAATGTTACTCAGCCATAAGAAGAATACAAATCCTATCCTTTGCAACAACATTAATGGAGCTAGACGGTATTATGCTCAGTGACATAAGTGAGGCAGAGGAAACAAGTATCAAATGATTTGACCCATCTGTGGAGACAAAGAACCAAGATAAAACTGAAGGAGCAAAACACCAGCATACTCTCAGAACCCAAGAGTGGATTAACAGTTACCAAAGGGCAAAGACTATGGTGGATAGGTGGGAATGCAAGGAGAAGGGCGGGTGTAAGATAGCACAGTTTTTGCTTAGCATTATTGTGTCTGCGGGACATGGGGAGGGCTGTACAACACTGAGAAGACAAGTAGTGATTCTACAGTGTCTTATTATGCTCCTGGACAGTGACTGCAATGGAGTATCCGGAGAGAACTTGGTTATGGTGTGGGTCTAGTAAAATTAATGTTTCTCATGTAATTGTAGATTAATCATAAAAAAATCGATAAATGAATAAATAATAAAGATATAGACATAATGCAACAGCCCAGTTGTAAAAGAAGATGGCTTGCCTCTGTCTCTCACCACACTATTCACAATAACCAAGCTAAATGTCCATCAGTGGATGAGAAGTAGAATATTATTCAGCCGTATGAAGAAAAAAGATCCTACGATTTACAACTACATGGATGGAGCTAGAGAGTATTGTGCTAAGTGAAATAAGCCACACAGAGAATGCCAAGTGGCAATTGATTTCACTCAAATGTGGAGTATTAGATAAAAGAGAAAACATGTAGTAATAAGACATTAGCTGCCTCACTGAAATCAAGAGTAGACTAATGGTTACCAAAGGGAAAGTGACTGAGGAGGATGGCTTGGAAGGGAGTAAAGAGAGGTAAAAAGGAGAATTACATGTAGCATTCATGTGAGTATTGGGCGGGTACGAAGAGCACAGTATATCAGCAAAGAACACTACTGTTTCTACAGGGTATTCCTGGGCTCATGGACAGTGACACTTATGGGGTATATGTTGTGGATTTGATAATGGGGGTACTTTAGTAAACATAATGTTGGTTAAGTTACTGTCTTGTATGGACACGGAAATAAGAAACACTGTATCATTGGTCGGGTTTCAATTTTCCCTGATGCTGTCTAGTTGGTCACCGCCCACCTCAACAAAATCACACCCCTTGTAGGGCCGCAGGCTCTGAAGTGCGAACCAGCTCCTCTCAGCATACACATTCTGTGTCTATGAAAGAGGCCCACTGTGACATCACGGAGTCTCCAGGAAGCAGTGCTCTTCCTGCAAACTCCACTAGCTGATGTTGTTCAGAGCGCAGCCGTGTGGACCTGCACCATCTTACCAAACATAACTAGTTCTGGCCTACATATATATGTAAAATGATGTCACTCATCATTGGAGTATAAGAACAAAGAAAAAACTGTAATAGAATAACAGCAGTCTCACAGAACACAAGAATAGATTAACAGTTACCAAAGGGGAAGACACTGAGATGGATGGTTTGGAATGGAGGGATAAGGGGGTGGGAAGAGAGGGTGCATTTCAGTTAGCATATATAATGAGGAATGGCTGCACATGCAGTGCTGTACAACAGAGAAGACAAATAGCAATCCACAGTACATTGCTGTGGTGATTGAAGTGACTGCAAACGGGTATTGGGTGTAACGTGGTAATGGCTGTCTAGTAAATACATTACACATATAAATGTAGATTAAGAGTAAATAAACAACTCAATAATAAACTCCTATCAATAAATCCAATGCAGCAGCCAAGTTAAAAAAAGGCATATACATCCATAGGTTTATCTGCAGTATTCACAGTATCCAAGGTAAGTGTCCTTCAGTAAATTAATGTGTAAAGAAGTTGTGGTACATATACACAATTGAATATTACTCAGCCGTAAGAAGAAAATAAATCCTAACATTTGCGACAACTTGGATGGTACTAGAGGGCAGTATTCTCATGAAATAAGAGGTGGAGAAACACGAGTGTCAAATGATTGGACTCATCTGTGGAGATGTAGAACCAAGAGAAAGCTGAATAAGCAAAACATCAATAGATTCACATATCTGAAGATTGGAATAAGAGATACCAAAGTGAATGGGACTGCGGTGGATAGGAGGGAATGGAGGGTGGAGGGTGGCAGTAAAGAAAGCGTCCTATATGATTTCCATGATGAGTGTCGGTGGCCATTGCAGGGATGGCTGTATAACACAGAGAAGACAAGTATTGATTCTACAATATCTTACTTTGCTCATGCAGATTGACTGCCATGGATAATCCTGCAGTTCTTTGTCATGGGCGTGTTGTTGCCAACGTAAGTTACTCATGTAAATGTACATTAATGAGTTATTAGTAAATGAATGAATGAATAAAATAAATATAGAGTAATAGAATGCAGCAGCACAGGTTACAGAAGACATGTGCTCACCTTTGTTCATAAACACACTATTAACAATCGCGAAGCTAAGTATCCATCAGCAGATGAAGAGTGGAATATTATTCAGCCATATGAGGAAAACAAATCCTACCATTTACAACAACATGTATGGAGATAGAGGGAATTATGCTCAGTGAAATAAGCGACGGAGAGAAAGAAACGTTGCAAATGACTTCACTCACTTGCAGAGTATTAGAAAAAAGGAAAAAGGTGAAGGAACAAAAGAGCAGCCACCCCGAACTGAAGAGTGGACTAACAGTTACGAAAGGAAAAAGACTATGGAGGCATGGTAGTAATGGAGGGATAGGGGCAGGGGGAAGAAACGGTGCATAGAATTTGGATATATAGTGTTGGAGGGAGGGCACATGGAGGGCTATACAACACAGAAGACAAGTAGTGATTCTACATTAACTACACGGAAGGGCAGTGAATGCAATGGGGTATTGGGGCATCTTGGTAGTTGGTGGAGTCTAGTAAACAATGTTACTCATGTAATTGTGGATAAATGTGTAATTAATGGTAATTAAAAGACATGAAGAGAGGTACAGAGATGATAGGTATAGACAGATGATAGAGAAAGATGATGATAGATGATATATATTTGATAGATGCATTTGATAGATTAGGCAGTTAGATGAAAGATAGATGAAAGATGACATTAGGTAGATAGGGAGAAAGATGATATATTAGATATATAGTTAGATGATAGATAACTGCATAGAGAGATTATACCTATAGATCGATACAGAGATACACAGTAGATGATAGTAGATTGGAAAATACATAGGTAGATAGATTTATTGATTGAAAGTTGATAGATGACAGAAACATGGATGTATAGAAAGAGTGATAAGCAGATAAAATGCAGTGGCCCAGTTTTAGAAAGATATGTGCACCCCTTTGTTTATCACAGATCTATTCATAATAGCCAATCTGTGTCCGTCAGTAGATGAATGGATGAAGATGTGGTACATATACACAATCTATTATTCAACCATAAGAAGAAAACAAATCCGTCCATTTGTAACTGCGTGGATGGAACTAGGAGGTTTTATGCTCAGTGAAGTAAGCCAGGACGAGAAAGACAAGTATCAAATGGGTTGACCCAACGGTGGAGACGGTAAACCAAGAAAAAAACGGAAGGAGGAAAACAGCAGCAGAATCACAGGACCAAAGAATTTACAAAGTTCAGAAATAGAAAGAGAGTGGGGTGGACAGGTGGAAACTGAGGGATAAGGGGGATGGTGGAAGAAAGGTAACATTACCAATACCATGTATAATGAGCTTGGGGTCACGGGGAGGCCTGTATAATACAGAGAGTACAAGTAGTGTTTCTACATTATCTGACTGTGCTCATGAAGAGTAACCACAATGGACTGTATAGGGGGATCTAGGTGATGGGTGAGACTAGTAAAGATAATGTTATTCATCCAATTGTAGAGTGATGATAAATAAAGAAGCAAATAATAAATACTTGACAGATGATAGATGAACGATTAACAGATACAAGATAGATGGATAAATATATAGAGGTATAGATAGGTGATAGATTGATATTAAATTAAAAGGTATATAGATGACAGATGATAGATGATAGACAGATAGACAGACAGACAGATGGATAGATAGATAGATAGATATGAAAGATTATACAGATAAATTGAAGATAGATTAGATATATAGATTTATTGATAGAACACAGTGGTTCTGTATAAAGACCTGTGCACCTCTTTGTTTATCAGAGCAGTATTCACAATAGTCAATACGTGTCCATCAGTAGATGAATAGATAAAGAAGATGTGGTACATATTGACAATCAATTCTCATTCAGCATTGGAAGATACCAAATCCTACCATTTAAAACAACATGCTCAATGAAATAAGTCAGGAGAAGGACAAGAATCAAATAATTTGACCATTTTTGCGCATGGAGAAAAAATAAAAAACTGAAGGAGAATAACAGCAGCAGAAACAAAGATCCAAAAATGAAGTAACAGTTACCAAAGGGAAAGCGACAAGGAGGACATGTGAGAATGGAGGGATAACAGTGTGGACAGAAAGGATGCATTATGATTAGCATGTGTAATGCTTCTAGGGGTGCACGGGGAGGGCTGAACCAAACAGAGAAGACAGTGATTCTACAGTACCTTGCTCTGTTTAAGGAAGTGGCTGCAGTGGCGCACTGGAGGGATCTTCGTGAATGGGGGAGTCTAGTGCCTGTAATGTTACACATGTCATTATAGATTAATAATAATTAATTAATTTATCCAGCAAAACAAATACAGTAGCCCAGTTTAAAAAGACAAATGCATGCCTATGTTTATCACAGCACTATTCAAAGTGGCCAAGCTAATGGGTCATCTGTAGATTAAAGGCTCAAGAAGATGTGGTACATATACACACGGAATGTTACTCAGCCATAAGAAGAATACAAATCCTATCCTTTGCAACAACATTAATGGAGCTAGACGGTATTATGCTCAGTGACATAAGTGAGGCAGAGGAAACAAGTATCAAATGATTTGACCCATCTGTGGAGACAAAGAACCAAGATAAAACTGAAGGAGCAAAACACCAGCATACTCTCAGAACCCAAGAGTGGATTAACAGTTACCAAAGGGCAAAGACTATGGTGGATAGGTGGGAATGCAAGGAGAAGGGCGGGTGTAAGATAGCACAGTTTTTGCTTAGCATTATTGTGTCTGCGGGACATGGGGAGGGCTGTACAACACTGAGAAGACAAGTAGTGATTCTACAGTGTCTTATTATGCTCCTGGACAGTGACTGCAATGGAGTATCCGGAGAGAACTTGGTTATGGTGTGGGTCTAGTAAAATTAATGTTTCTCATGTAATTGTAGATTAATCATAAAAAAATCGATAAATGAATAAATAATAAAGATATAGACATAATGCAACAGCCCAGTTGTAAAAGAAGATGGCTTGCCTCTGTCTCTCACCACACTATTCACAATAACCAAGCTAAATGTCCATCAGTGGATGAGAAGTAGAATATTATTCAGCCGTATGAAGAAAAAAGATCCTACGATTTACAACTACATGGATGGAGCTAGAGAGTATTGTGCTAAGTGAAATAAGCCACACAGAGAATGCCAAGTGGCAATTGATTTCACTCAAATGTGGAGTATTAGATAAAAGAGAAAACATGTAGTAATAAGACATTAGCTGCCTCACTGAAATCAAGAGTAGACTAATGGTTACCAAAGGGAAAGTGACTGAGGAGGATGGCTTGGAAGGGAGTAAAGAGAGGTAAAAAGGAGAATTACATGTAGCATTCATGTGAGTATTGGGCGGGTACGAAGAGCACAGTATATCAGCAAAGAACACTACTGTTTCTACAGGGTATTCCTGGGCTCATGGACAGTGACACTTATGGGGTATATGTTGTGGATTTGATAATGGGGGTACTTTAGTAAACATAATGTTGGTTAAGTTACTGTCTTGTATGGACACGGAAATAAGAAACACTGTATCATTGGTCGGGTTTCAATTTTCCCTGATGCTGTCTAGTTGGTCACCGCCCACCTCAACAAAATCACACCCCTTGTAGGGCCGCAGGCTCTGAAGTGCGAACCAGCTCCTCTCAGCATACACATTCTGTGTCTATGAAAGAGGCCCACTGTGACATCACGGAGTCTCCAGGAAGCAGTGCTCTTCCTGCAAACTCCACTAGCTGATGTTGTTCAGAGCGCAGCCGTGTGGACCTGCACCATCTTACCAAACATAACTAGTTCTGGCCTACATATATATGTAAAATGATGTCACTCATCATTGGAGTATAAGAACAAAGAAAAAACTGTAATAGAATAACAGCAGTCTCACAGAACACAAGAATAGATTAACAGTTACCAAAGGGGAAGACACTGAGATGGATGGTTTGGAATGGAGGGATAAGGGGGTGGGAAGAGAGGGTGCATTTCAGTTAGCATATATAATGAGGAATGGCTGCACATGCAGTGCTGTACAACAGAGAAGACAAATAGCAATCCACAGTACATTGCTGTGGTGATTGAAGTGACTGCAAACGGGTATTGGGTGTAACGTGGTAATGGCTGTCTAGTAAATACATTACACATATAAATGTAGATTAAGAGTAAATAAACAACTCAATAATAAACTCCTATCAATAAATCCAATGCAGCAGCCAAGTTAAAAAAAGGCATATACATCCATAGGTTTATCTGCAGTATTCACAGTATCCAAGGTAAGTGTCCTTCAGTAAATTAATGTGTAAAGAAGTTGTGGTACATATACACAATTGAATATTACTCAGCCGTAAGAAGAAAATAAATCCTAACATTTGCGACAACTTGGATGGTACTAGAGGGCAGTATTCTCATGAAATAAGAGGTGGAGAAACACGAGTGTCAAATGATTGGACTCATCTGTGGAGATGTAGAACCAAGAGAAAGCTGAATAAGCAAAACATCAATAGATTCACATATCTGAAGATTGGAATAAGAGATACCAAAGTGAATGGGACTGCGGTGGATAGGAGGGAATGGAGGGTGGAGGGTGGCAGTAAAGAAAGCGTCCTATATGATTTCCATGATGAGTGTCGGTGGCCATTGCAGGGATGGCTGTATAACACAGAGAAGACAAGTATTGATTCTACAATATCTTACTTTGCTCATGCAGATTGACTGCCATGGATAATCCTGCAGTTCTTTGTCATGGGCGTGTTGTTGCCAACGTAAGTTACTCATGTAAATGTACATTAATGAGTTATTAGTAAATGAATGAATGAATAAAATAAATATAGAGTAATAGAATGCAGCAGCACAGGTTACAGAAGACATGTGCTCACCTTTGTTCATAAACACACTATTAACAATCGCGAAGCTAAGTATCCATCAGCAGATGAAGAGTGGAATATTATTCAGCCATATGAGGAAAACAAATCCTACCATTTACAACAACATGTATGGAGATAGAGGGAATTATGCTCAGTGAAATAAGCGACGGAGAGAAAGAAACGTTGCAAATGACTTCACTCACTTGCAGAGTATTAGAAAAAAGGAAAAAGGTGAAGGAACAAAAGAGCAGCCACCCCGAACTGAAGAATGGACTAACAGTTACGAAAGGAAAAAGACTATGGAGGCATGGTAGTAATGGAGGGATAGGGGCAGGGGGAAGAAACGGTGCATAGAATTTGGATATATAGTGTTGGAGGGAGGGCACATGGAGGGCTATACAACACAGAAGACAAGTAGTGATTCTACATTAACTACACGGAAGGGCAGTGAATGCAATGGGGTATTGGGACATCTTGGTAGTTGGTGGAGTCTAGTAAACAATATTACTCATGTAATTGTGGATAAATGTGTAATTAATGGTAATTAAAAGACATGAAGAGAGGTACAGAGATGATAGGTATAGACAGATGATAGAGAAAGATGATGATAGACGATATATATTTGATAGATGCATTTGATAGATTAGGCAGTTAGATGAAAGATAGATGAAAGATGACATTAGGTAGATAGGGAGACAGATGATATATTAGATATATAGTTAGATGATGGATAACTGCATAGAGAGATTATACCTATAGATCGATACAGAGATACACAGTAGATGATAGTAGATTGGAAAATACATAGGTAGATAGATTTATTGATTGAAAGTTGATAGATGACAGAAACATGGATGTATAGAAAGAGTGATAAGCAGATAAAATGCAGTGGCCCAGTTTTAGAAAGATATGTGCACCCCTTTGTTTATCACAGATCTATTCATAATAGCCAATCTGTGTCCGTCAGTAGATGAATGAATGAAGATGTGGTACATATACACAATCTATTATTCAACCATAAGAAGAAAACAAATCCGTCCATTTGTAACTGCGTGGATGGAACTAGGAGGTTTTATGCTCAGTGAAGTAAGCCAGGAGGAGAAAGACAAGTATCAAATGGGTTGACCCAACGGTGGAGACGGTAAACCAAGAAAAAAACGGAAGGAGGAAAACAGCAGCAGAATCACAGGACTAAAGAATTTACAAAGTTCAGAAATAGAAAGAGAGTGGGGTGGACAGGTGGAAACGGAGGGATAAGGGGGATGGTGGAAGAAAGGTAACATTACCAATACCATGTATAATGAGCTTGGGGTCACGGGGAGGCCTGTATAATACAGAGAGTACAAGTAGTGTTTCTACATTATCTGACTATGCTCATGAAGAGTGACCACAATGGACTGTATAGGGGGATCTAGGTGATGGGTGAGACTAGTAAAGATAATGTTTTTCATCCAATTGTAGAGTGATGATAAATAAAGAAGCAAATAATAAATACTTGACAGATGATAGATGAACGATTAACATATACAAGATAGGTGGATAAATATATAGAGGTATAGATAGGTGATAGATTGATATTAAATTAAAAGGTATATAGATGACAGATGATAGATGATAGACAGATAGACAGACAGATGGATAGATAGATAGATAGATATGAAAGATTAGACAGATAAATTGAAGATAGATTAGATATATAGATTTATTGATAGAACACAGTGGTTCTGTATAAAGACCTGTGCACCTCTTTGTTTATCAGAGCAGTATTCACAATAGTCAATACGTGTCCATCAGTAGATGAATAGATAAAGAAGATGTGGTACATATTGACAATCAATTCTCATTCAGCATTGGAAGATACCAAATGCTACCATTTACAACAACATGCTCAATGAAAAAAGGCAGGAGGAGGACAAGAATCAAATAATTTGACCATTTTTGCGCATGGAGAAAAAATAAAAAACTGAAGGAGAATAACAGCAGCAGAAACACAGATACAAAAATGAAGTAACAGTTACCAAAGGGAAAGCGACAAGGAGGACATGTGAGAATGGAGGGATAACAGTGTGGACAGAAAGGATGCATTATGATTAGCATGTGTAATGCTTCTAGGGGTGCACGGGGAGGGCTGAACCAAACAGAGAAGACAGTGATTCTACAGTACCTTGCTCTGTTTAAGGAAGTGGCTGCAGTGGCGCACTGGAGGGATCTTCGTGAATGGGGGAGTCTAGTGCCTGTAATGTTACACATGTCATTATAGATTAATAATAATTAATTAATTTATCCAGCAAAACAAATACAGTAGCCCAGTTTAAAAAGACAAATGCATGCCTATGTTTATCACAGCACTATTCAAAGTGGCCAAGCTAATGGGTCATCTGTAGATTAAAGGCTCAAGAAGATGTGGTACATATACACATGGAATGTTACTCAGCCATAAGAAGAATACAAATCCTATCCTTTGCAACAACATTAATGGAGCTAGACGGTATTATGCTCAGTGACATAAGTGAGGCAGAGGAAACAAGTATCAAATGATTTGACCCATCTGTGGAGACAAAGAACCAAGATAAAACTGAAGGAGCAAAACACCAGCATACTCACAGAACCCAAGAGTGGGTTAACAGTTACCAAAGGGCAAAGACTATGGTGGATAGGTGGGAATGCAAGGAGAAGGGCGGGTGTAAGATAGCACAGATTTGCTTAGCATTATTGTGTCTGCGGGACATGGGGAGGGCTGTACAACACTGAGAAGACAAGTAGTGATTCTACAGTGTCTTACTATGCTCCTGGACAGTGACTGCAATGGAGTATCCGGAGAGAACTTGGTTATGGTGTGGGTCTAGTAAAATTAATGTTTCTCATGTAATTGTAGATTAATCATAAAAAAATCAATAAATGAATAAATAATAAAGATATAGACATAATGCAACAGCCCAGTTGTAAAAGAAGATGGCTTGCCTCTGTCTCTCACCACACTATTCACAATAACCAAGCTAAATGTCCATCAGTGGATGAGAAGTAGAATATTATTCAGCCGTATGAAGAAAAAAGATCCTACGATTTACAACTACATGGATGGAGCTAGAGAGTATTGTGCTAAGTGAAATAAGCCACACAGAGAATGCCAAGTGGCAATTGATTTCACTCAAATGTGGAGTATTAGATAAAAGAGAAAACATGTAGTAATAAGACATTAGCTGCCTCACTGAAACCGAGTAGACTAATGGTTACCAAAGGGAAAGTGACTGAGGAGGATGGCTTGGAAGGGAGTAAAGAGAGGTAAAAAGGAGAATTACATGTAGCATTCATGTGAGTATTGGGCGGGTACGAAGAGCACAGTATATCAGCAAAGAACACTACTGTTTCTACAGGGTATTCCTGGGCTCATGGACAGTGACACTTATGGGGTATATGTTGTGGATTTGATAATGGGGGTAGTTTAGTAAACATAATGTTGGTTAAGTAACTGTCTTGTATGGACACGGAAATAAGAAACACTGTATCATTGGTCGGGTTTCAATTTTCCCTGATGCTGTCTAGTTGGTCACCGCCCACCTCAACAAAATCACACCCCTTGTAGGGCCGCAGGCTCTGAAGTGCGAACCAGCTCCTCTCAGCATACACATTCTGTGTCTATGAAAGAGGCCCACTGTGACATCACGGAGTCTCCAGGAAGCAGTGCTGTTCCTGCAAACTCCACTAGCTGATGGTGTTCAGAGCGCAGCCGTGTGGACCTGCACCATCTTACCAAACATAACTAGTTCTGGCCTACATATATATGTAAAATGATGTCACTCATCATTGGAGTATAAGAACAAAGAAAAAACTGTAGTAGAATAACAGCAGTCTCACAGAACACAAGAATAGATTAACAGTTACCAAAGGGGAAGACACTGAGATGGATGGTTTGGAATGGAGGGATAAGGGGGTGGGAAGAGAGGGTGCATTTCAGTTAGCATATATAATGAGGAATGGCTGCACGTGCAGTGCTGTACAACAGAGAAGACCACTAGCAATCCACAGTACATTGCTGTGGTGATTGAAGTGACTGCAAAGGGGTATTGGGTGTAACGTGGTAATGGGTGTCTAGTAAATACATTACACATATAAATGTAGATTAAGAGTAAATAAACAACTCAATAATAAACTCCTATCAATAAATCCAATGCAGCAGCCAAGTTAAAAAAAGGCATATACATCCATAGGTATATCTGCAGTATTCACAGTATCCAAGGTAAGTGTCCTTCATTAAATTAATGTGTAAAGAAGTTGTGGTACATATACACAATTGAATATTACTCAGCCGTAAGAAGAAAATAAATCCTAACATTTGCGACAACTTGGATGGTACTAGAGGGCAGTATTCTCATGAAATAAGAGGTGGAGAAACACGAGTGTCAAATGATTGGACTCATCTGTGGAGATGTAGAACCAAGAGAAAGCTGAATAAGCAAAACATCAATAGATTCACATATCTGAAGATTGCAATAAGAGATACCAAAGTGAATGTGCCTGTGATGGATAGGAGGGAATGGAGGGTGGAGGGTGGCAGTAAAGAAAGCGTCCTATATGATTTCCATGATGAGTGTCGGTGGCCATTGCAGGGATGGCTGTATAACACACAGAAGACAAGTATTGATTCTACAATATCTTACTTTGCTCATGCAGATTGACTGCCATGGATAATCCTGCAGTTCTTTGTCATGGGCGTGTTGTTGCAAACGTAAGTTACTCATGTAAATGTACATTAATGAGTTATTAGTAAATGAATGAATGAATAAAATAAATATAGAGTAATAGAATGCAGCAGCACAGGTTAAAGAAGACATGTGCTCACCTTTGTTCATAAACACACTATTAACAATCGCGAAGCTAAGTATCCATCAGCAGATGAAGAGTGGAATATTATTCAGCCATATGAGGAAAACAAATCCTACCATTTACAACAACATGTATGGAGATAGAGGGAATTATGCTCAGTGAAATAAGCGACGGAGAGAAAGAAACGTTGCAAATGACTTCACTCACTTGCAGAGTATTAGAAAAAAGGAAAAAGGTGAAGGAACAAAAGAGCAGCCACCCCGAACTGAAGAATGGACTAACAGTTACGAAAGGAAAAAGACTATGGAGGCATGGTAGTAATGGAGGGATAGGGGCAGGGGGAAGAAACGGTGCATAGAATTTGGATATATAGTGTTGGAGGGAGGGCACATGGAGGGCTATACAACACAGAAGACAAGTAGTGATTCTACATTAACTACACGGAAGGGCAGTGAATGCAATGGGGTATTGGGACATCTTGGTAGTTGGTGGAGTCTAGTAAACAATGTTACTCATGTAATTGTGGATAAATGTGTAATTAATGGTAATTAAAAGACATGAAGAGAGGTACAGAGATGATAGGTATAGACAGATGATAGAGAAAGATGATGATAGATGATATATATTTGATAGATGCATTTGATAGATTAGGCAGTTAGATGAAAGATAGATGAAAGATGACATTAGTTAGATAGGGAGACAGATGATATATTAGATATATAGTTAGATGATAGATAACTGCATAGAGAGATTATACCTATAGATCGATACAGAGATACACAGTAGATGATAGTAGATTGGAAAATACATAGGTAGATAGATTTATTGATTGAAAGTTGATAGATGACAGAAACATGGATGTATAGAAAGATTGATAAGTAGATAAAATGCAGTGGCCCAGTTTTAGAAAGATATGTGCACCCCTTTGTTTATCACAGATCTATTCATAATAGCCAATCTGTGTCCGTCAGTAGATGAATGGATGAAGATGTGGTACATATACACAATCTATTATTCAACCATAAGAAGAAAACAAATCCGTCCATTTGTAACTGCATGGATGGAACTAGGAGGTTTTATGCTCAGTGAAGTAAGCCAGGACGAGAAAGACAAGTATCAAATGGGTTGACCCAACGGTGGAGACGGTAAACCAAGAAAAAAACGGAAGGAGGAAAACAGCAGCAGAATCACAGGACCAAAGAATTTACAAAGTTCAGAAATAGAAAGAGAGTGGGGTGGACAGGTGGAAACGGAGGGATAAGGGGGATGGTGGAAGAAAGGTAACATTACCAATACCATGTATAATGAGCTTGGGGTCACGGGGAGGCCTGTATAATACAGAGAGTACAAGTAGTGTTTCTACATTATCTGACTATGCTCATGAAGAGTGACCACAATGGACTGTATAGGGGGATCTAGGTGATGGGTGAGACTTGTAAAGATAATGTTATTCATCCAATTGTAGAGTGATGATAAATAAAGAAGCAAATAATAAATACTTGACAGATGATAGATGAACGATTAACAGATACAAGATAGATGGATAAATATATAGAGGTATAGATAGGTGATAGATTGATATTAAATTAAAAGGTATATAGATGACAGATGATAGATGATAGACAGATAGACAGACAGACAGATGGATAGATAGATAGATATGAAAGATTAGACAGATAAATTGAAGATAGATTAGATATATAGATTTATTGATAGAACACAGTGGTTCTGTATAAAGACCTGTGCACCTCTTTGTTTATCAGAGCAGTATTCACAATAGTCAATACGTGTCCATCAGTAGATGAATAGATAAAGAAGATGTGGTACATATTGACAATCAATTCTCATTCAGCATTGGAAGATACCAAATCCTACCATTTACAACAACATGCTCAATGAAATAAGTCAGGAGAAGGACAAGAATCAAATAATTTGACCATCTGTGCGCATGGAGAACCAATAAGAAACTGAAGGAGAATAACAGCAGCAGAAACACAGATCCAAAAATGAAGTAACAGTTACCAAAGGGAAAGCGACAAGGAGGACATGTGAGAATGGAGGGATAACAGTGTGGACAGAAAGGATGCATTATGATTAGCATGTGTAATGCTTCTAGGGGTGCACGGGGAGGGCTGAACCAAACAGAGAAGACAGTGATTCTACAGTACCTTGCTCTGTTTAAGGAAGTGGCTGCAGTGGCGCACTGGAGGGATCTTCGTGAATGGGGGAGTCTAGTGCCTGTAATGTTACACATGTCATTATAGATTAATAATAATTAATTAATTTATCCAGCAAAACAAATACAGTAGCCCAGTTTAAAAAGACAAATGCATGCCTATGTTTATCACAGCACTATTCAAAGTGGCCAAGCTAATGGGTCATCTGTAGATTAAAGGCTCAAGAAGATGTGGTACATATACACATGGAATGTTACTCAGCCATAAGAAGAATACAAATCCTATCCTTTGCAACAACATTAATGGAGCTAGACGGTATTATGCTCAGTGACATAAGTGAGGCAGAGGAAACAAGTATCAAATGATTTGACCCATCTGTGGAGACAAAGAACCAAGATAAAACTGAAGGAGCAAAACACCAGCATACTCACAGAACCCAAGAGTGGGTTAACAGTTACCAAAGGGCAAAGACTATGGTGGATAGGTGGGAATGCAAGGAGAAGGGCGGGTGTAAGATAGCACAGTTTTTGCTTAGCATTATTGTGTCTGCCGGACATGGGGAGGGCTGTACAACACTGAGAAGACAAGTAGTGATTCTACAGTGTCTTACTATGCTCCTGGACAGTGACTGCAATGGAGTATCCGGAGAGAACTTGGTTATGGTGTGGGTCTAGTAAAATTAATGTTTCTCATGTAATTGTAGATTAATCATAAAAAAATCAATAAATGACTAAATAAATGAATAAATAATAAAGATATAGACATAATGCAACAGCCCAGTTGTAAAAGAAGATGGCTTGCCTCTGTCTCTCACCACACTATTCACAATAACCAAGCTAAATGTCCATCAGTGGATGAGAAGTAGAATATTATTCAGCCGTATGAAGAAAAAAGATCCTATGATTTACAACTACATGGATGGAGCTAGAGAGTATTGTGCTAAGTGAAATAAGCCACACAGAGAATGCCAAGTGGCAATTGATTTCACTCAAATGTGGAGTATTAGATAAAAGAGAAAACGTGTAGTAATAAGACATTAGCTGCCTCACTGAAACCAAGAGTAGACTAATGGTTACCAAAGGGAAAGTGACTGAGGAGGATGGCTTGGAAGGGAGTAAAGAGAGGTAAAAAGGAGAATTACATGTAGCATTCATGTGAGTATTGGGCGGGTACGGAGAGCACAGTATATCAGCAAAGAACACTACTGTTTCTACAGGGTATTCCTGGGCTCATGGACAGTGACACTTATGGGGTATATGTTGTGGATTTGATAATGGAGGTAGTTTAGTAAACATAATGTTGGTTAAGTAACTGTCTTGTATGGACACGGAAATAAGAAACACTGTATCATTGGTCGGGTTTCAATTTTCCCTGATGCTGTCTAGTTGGTCACCGCCCACCTCAACAAAATCACACCCCTTGTAGGGCCGCAGGCTCTGAAGTGCGAACCAGCTCCTCTCAGCATACACATTCTGTGTCTATGAAAGAGGCCCACTGTGACATCACGGGGTCTCCAGGAAGCAGTGCTCTTCCTGCAAACTCCACTAGCTGATGGTGTTCAGAGCGCAGCCGTGTGGACCTGCACCATCTTACCAAACATAACTAGTTCTGGCCTACATATATATGTAAAATGATGTCACTCATCATTGGAGTATAAGAACAAAGAAAAAACTGTAATAGAATAACAGCAGTCTCACAGAACACAAGAATAGATTAACAGTTACCAAACGGGAAGACACTGAGATGGATGGTTTGGAATGGAGGGATAAGGGGGTGGGAAGAGAGGGTGCATTTCAGTTAGCATATATAATGAGGAATGGCTGCACGTGCAGTGCTGTACAACAGAGAAGACAACTAGCAATCCACAGTACATTGCTGTGGTGATTGAAGTGACTGCAAAGGGGTATTGGGTGTAACGTGGTAATGGGTGTCTAGTAAATACATTACACATATAAATGTAGATTAAGAGTAAATAAACAACTCAATAATAAACTCCTATCAATAAATCCAATGCAGCAGCCAAGTTAAAAAAAGGCATATACATCCATAGGTTTATCTGCAGTATTCACAGTATCCAAGGTAAGTGTACTTCAGTAAATTAATGTGTAAAGAAGTTGTGGTACATATACACAATTGAATATTACTCAGCCGTAAGAAGAAAATAAATCCTAACATTTGCGACAACTTGGATGGTACTAGAGGGCAGTATTCTCATGAAATAAGAGGTGGAGAAACACGAGTGTCAAATGATTGGACTCATCTGTGGAGATGTAGAACCAAGAGAAAGCTGAATAAGCAAAACATCAATAGATTCACGTATCTGAAGATTGGAATAAGAGATACCAAAGTGAATGTGCCTGCGGTGGATAGGAGGGAATGGAGGGTGGAGGGTGGCAGTAAAGAAAGCGTCCTATATGATTTCCATGATGAGTGTCGGTGGCCATTGCAGGGATGGCTGTATAACACACAGAAGACAAGTATTGATTCTACAATATCTTACTTTGCTCATGCAGATTGACTGCCATGGATAATCCTGCAGTTCTTTGTCATGGGCGTGTTGTTGCAAACGTAAGTTACTCATGTAAATGTACATTAATGAGTTATTAGTAAATGAATGAATGAATAAAATAAATATAGAGTAATAGAATGCAGCAGCACAGGTTAAAGAAGACATGTACTCACCTTTGTTCATAAACACACTATTAACAATCGTGAAGCTAAGTATCCATCAGCAGATGAAGAGTGGAATATTATTCAGCCATATGAGGTAAACAAATCCTACCATTTACAACAACATGTATGGAGATAGAGGGAATTATGCTCAGTGAAATAAGCGACGGAGAGAAAGAAACGTTGCAAATGACTTCACTCACTTGCAGAGTATTAGAAAAAAGGAAAAAGGTGAAGGAACAAAAGAGCAGCCACCCCGAACTGAAGAATGGACTAACAGTTACGAAAGGAAAAAGACTATGGAGGCATGGTAGTAATGGAGGGATAGGGGCAGGGGGAAGAAACGGTGCATAGAATTTGGATATATAGTGTTGGAGGGAGGGCACATGGAGGGCTATACAACACAGAAGACAAGTAGTGATTCTACATTAACTACACGGAAGGGCAGTGAATGCAATGGGGTATTGGGACATCTTGGTAGTTGGTGGAGTCTAGTAAACAATGTTACTCATGTAATTGTGGATAAATGTGTAATTAATGGTAATTAAAAGACATGAAGAGAGGTACAGAGATGATAGGTATAGACAGATGATAGAGAAAGATGATGATAGATGATATATATTTGATAGATGCATTTGATAGATTAGGCAGTTAGATGAAAGATAGATGAAAGATGACATTAGGTAGATAGGGAGACAGATGATATATTAGATATATAGTTAGATGATAGATAACTGCATAGAGAGATTATACCTATAGATCGATACAGAGATACACAGTAGATGATAGTAGATTGGAATATACAGAGGTAGATAGATTTATTGATTGAAAGTTGATAGGTGACAGAAACATGGATGTATAGAAAGATTGATAAGCAGATAAAATGCAGTGGCCCAGTTTTAGAAAGATATGTGCACCCCTTTGTTTATCACAGATCTATTCATAATAGCCAATCTGTGTCCGTCAGTAGATGAATGGATGAAGATGTGGTACATATACACAATCTATTGTTCAACCATAAGAAGAAAACAAATCCGTCCATTTGTAACTGCATGGATGGAACTAGGAGGTTTTATGCTCAGTGAAGTAAGCCAGGTGGAGAAAGACAAGTATCAAATGGGTTGACCCAACGGTGGAGACGGTAAACCAAGAAAAAAACGGAAGGAGGAAAACAGCAGCAGAATCACAGGACCAAAGAATTTACAAAGTTCAGAAATAGAAAGAGAGTGGGGTGGACAGGTGGAAACGGAGGGATAAGGGGATGGTGGAAGAAAGGTAACATTACCAATACCATGTATAATG
This sequence comes from Manis pentadactyla, assembly GCF_030020395.1. Classification (NCBI taxonomy): domain Eukaryota; kingdom Metazoa; phylum Chordata; class Mammalia; order Pholidota; family Manidae; genus Manis; species Manis pentadactyla. The sequence continues at coordinate 20,866,137 of NC_080039.1, forward strand.
AGCTTGGGGTCACGGGGAGGCCTGTATAATACAGAGAGTACAAGTAGTGTTTCTACATTATCTGACTATGCTCATGAAGAGTGACCACAATGGACTGTATAGGGGGATCTAGGTGATGGGTGAGACTAGTAAAGATAATGTTATTCATCCAATTGTAGAGTTATGATAAATAAAGAAGCAAATAATAAATACTTGACAGATGATAGATGAACGATTAACAGATACAAGATAGATGGATAAATATATAGAGGTATAGATAGGTGATAGATTGATATTAAATTAAAAGGTATATAGATGACAGATGATAGATGATAGACAGATAGACAGACAGACAGATGGATAGATAGATAGATAGATATGAAAGATTAGACAGATAAATTGAAGATAGATTAGATATATAGATTTATTGATAGAACACAGTGGTTCTGTATAAAGACCTGTGCACCTCTTTGTTTATCAGAGCAGTATTCACAATAGTCAATACGTGTCCATCAGTAGATGAATAGATAAAGAAGATGTGGTACATATTGACAATCAATTCTCATTCAGCATTGGAAGATACCAAATCCTACCATTTACAACAACATGCTCAATGAAATAAGTCAGGAGAAGGACAAGAATCAAATAATTTGACCATTTTTGCGCATGGAGAACCAATAAGAAACTGAAGGAGAATAACAGCAGCAGAAACACAGATCCAAAAATGAAGTAACAGTTACCAAAGGGAAAGCGACAAGGAGGACATGTGAGAATGGAGGGATAACAGTGTGGACAGAAAGGATGCATTATGATTAGCATGTGTAATGCTTCTAGGGGTGCACGGGGAGGGCTGAACCAAACAGAGAAGACAGTGATTCTACAGTACCTTGCTCTGTTTAAGGAAGTGGCTGCAGTGGCGCACTGGAGGGATCTTCGTGAATGGGGGAGTCTAGTGCCTGTAATGTTACACATGTCATTATAGATTAATAATAATTAATTAATTTATCCAGCAAAACAAATACAGTAGCCCAGTTTAAAAAGACAAATGCATGCCTATGTTTATCACAGCACTATTCAAAGTGGCCAAGCTAATGGGTCATCTGTAGATTAAAGGCTCAAGAAGATGTGGTACATATACACGTGGAATGTTACTCAGCCATAAGAAGAATACAAATCCTATCCTTTGCAAAAACATTAATGGAGCTAGACGGTATTATGCTCAGTGACATAAGTGAGGCAGGGGAAACAAGTATAAAATGATTTGACACATCTGTGGAGACAAAGAACCAAGATAAAACTGAAGGAGCAAAACACCAGCATACTCACAGAACCCAAGAGTGGGTTAACAGTTACCAAAGGGCAAAGACTATGGTGGATAGGTGGGAATGCAAGGAGAAGGGCGGGTGTAAGATAGCACAGTTTTTTCTTAGCATTATTGTGTCTGCGGGACATGGGGAGGGCTGTACAACACTGAGAAGACAAGTAGTGATTCTACAGTGTCTTACTATGCTCCTGGACAGTGACTGCAATGGAGTATCCGGAGAGAACTTGGTTATGGTGTGGGTCTAGTAAAATTAATGTTTCTCAACTAATTGTAGATTAATCATAAAAAAATCAATAAATGACTAAATAAATGAATAAATAATAAAGATATAGACATAATGCAACAGCCCAGTTGTAAAAGAAGATGGCTTGCCTCTGTCTCTCACCACACTATTCACAATAACCAAGCTAAATGTCCATCAGTGGATGAGAAGTAGAATATTATTCAGCCGTATGAAGAAAAAAGATCCTACGATTTACAACTACATGGATGGAGCTAGAGAGTATTGTGCTAAGTGAAATAAGCCACACAGAGAATGCCAAGTGGCAATTGATTTCACTCAAATGTGGAGTATTAGATAAAAGAGAATACATGTAGTAATAAGACATTAGCTGCCTCACTGAAACCAAGAGTAGACTAATGGTTACCAAAGGGAAAGTGACTGAGGAGGATGGCTTGGAAGGGAGTAAAGAGAGGTAAAAAGGAGAATTACATGTAGCATTCATGTGAGTATTGGGCGGGTACGAAGAGCACAGTATATCAGCAAAGAACACTACTGTTTCTACAGGGTATTCCTGGGCTCATGGACAGTGACACTTATGGGGTATATGTTGTGGATTTGATAATGGGGGTAGTTTATTAAACATAATGTTGGTTAAGTAACTGTCTTGTATGGACACGGAAACAAGAAACACTGTATCATTGGTCGGGTTTCAATTTTCCCTGATGCTGTCTAGTTGGTCACCGCCCACCTCAACAAAATCACACCCCTTGTAGGGCCGCAGGCTCTGAAGTGCGAACCAGCTCCTCTCAGCATACACATTCTGTGTCTATGAAAGAGGCCCACTGTGACATCACGGAGTCTCCAGGAAGCAGTGCTGTTCCTGCAAACTGCACTAGCTGATGGTGTTCAGAGCGCAGCTTGTGGACCTGCAACATCTTACCAAACATAACTAGTTCTGCCCTACATATATATGTAAAATGATGTCACTCATCATTGGAGTATAAGAACAAAGAAAAAACTGTAATAGAATAACAGCAGTCTCACAGAACACAAGAATAGATTAACAGTTACCAAAGGGGAAGACACTGAGATGGATGGTTTGGAATGGAGGGATAAGGGGGTGGGAAGAGAGGGTGCATTTCAGTTAGCATATATAATGAGGAATGGCTGCACGTGCAGTGCTGTACAACAGAGAAGACAACTAGCAATCCACAGTACATTTCTGTGGTGATTGAAGTGACTGCAAACGGGTATTGGGTGTAACGTGGTAATGGGTGTCTAGTAAATACATTACACATATAAATGTAGATTAAGAGTAAATAAACAACTCAATAATAAACTCCTATCAATAAATCCAATGCAGCAGCCAAGTTAAAAAAAGGCATATACATCCATAGGTTTATCTGCAGTATTCACAGTATCCAAGGTAAGTGTCCTTCAGTAAATTAATGTGTAAAGAAGTTGTGGTACATATACACAATTGAATATTACTCAGCCGTAAGAAGAAAATAAATCCTAACATTTGCGACAACTTGGATGGTACTAGAGGGCAGTATTCTCATGAAATAAGAGGTGGAGAAACACGAGTGTCAAATGATTGGACTCATCTGTGGAGATGTAGAACCAAGAGAAAGCTGAATAAGCAAAACATCAATAGATTCACATATCTGAAGATTGGAATAAGAGATACCAAAGTGAATGGGACTGCGGTGGATAGGAGGGAATGGAGGGTGGAGGGTGGCAGTAAAGAAAGCGTCCTATATGATTTCCATGATGAGTGTCGGTGGCCATTGCAGGGATGGCTGTATAACACAGAGAAGACAAGTATTGATTCTACAATATCTTACTTTGCTCATGCAGATTGACTGCCATGGATAATCCTGCAGTTCTTTGTCATGGGCGTGTTGTTGCCAACGTAAGTTACTCATGTAAATGTACATTAATGAGTTATTAGTAAATGAATGAATGAATAAAATAAATATAGAGTAATAGAATGCAGCAGCACAGGTTACAGAAGACATGTGCTCACCTTTGTTCATAAACACACTATTAACAATCGCGAAGCTAAGTATCCATCAGCAGATGAAGAGTGGAATATTATTCAGCCATATGAGGAAAACAAATCCTACCATTTACAACAACATGTATGGAGATAGAGGGAATTATGCTCAGTGAAATAAGCGACGGAGAGAAAGAAACGTTGCAAATGACTTCACTCACTAGCAGAGTATTAGAAAAAAGGAAAAAGGTGAAGGAACAAAAGAGCAGCCATCCCGAACTGAAGAATGGACTAACAGTTACGAAAGGAAAAAGACTATGGAGGCATGGTAGTAATGGAGGGATAGGGGCAGGGGGAAGAAACGGTGCATAGAATTGGGATATATAGTGTTGGAGGGAAGGCACATGGAGGGCTATACAACACAGAAGACAAGTAGTGATTCTACATTAACTACACGGAAGGGCAGTGAATGCAATGGGGTATTGGGACATCTTGGTAGTTGGTGGAGTCTAGTAAACAATGTTACTCATGTAATTGTGGATAAATGTGTAATTAATGGTAATTAAGAGACATGAAGAGAGGTACAGAGATGATAGGTATAGACAGATGATAGAGAAAGATGATGATAGATGATATATATTTGATAGATGCATTTGATAGATTAGGCAGTTAGATGAAAGATAGATGAAAGATGACATTAGGTAGATAGGGAGACAGATGATATATTAGATATATAGTTAGATGATAGATAACTGCATAGAGAGTTTATACCTATAGATCGATACAGAGATACACAGTAGATGATAGTAGATTGGAAAATACATAGGTAGATAGATTTATTGATTGAAAGTTGATAGATGACAGAAACATGGATGTATAGAAAGAGTGATAAGCAGATAAAATGCAGTGGCCCAGTTTTAGAAAGATATGTGCACCCCTTTGTTTATCACAGATCTATTCATAATAGCCAATCTGTGTCCGTCAGTAGATGAATGGACGAAGATGTGGTACATATACACAATCTATTGTTCAACCATAAGAAGAAAACAAATCCGTCCATTTGTAACTGCATGGATGGAACTAGGAGGTTTTATGCTCAGTGAAGTAAGCCAGGAGGAGAAAGACAAGTATCAAATGGGTTGACCCAACGGTGGAGACGTTAAACCAAGAAAAAAACGGAAGGAGGAAAACAGCAGCAGAATCACAGGACTAAAGAATTTACAAAGTTCAGAAATAGAAAGAGAGTGGGGTGGACAGGTGGAAACGGAGGGATAAGGGGGATGGTGGAAGAAAGGTAACATTACCAATACCATGTATAATGAGCTTGGGGTCACGGGGAGGCCTGTATAATACAGAGAGTACAAGTAGTGTTTCTACATTATCTGACTATGCTCATGAAGAGTGACCACAATGGACTGTATAGGGGGATCTAGGTGATGGGTGAGACTAGTAAAGATAATGTTTTTCATCCAATTGTAGAGTGATGATAAATAAAGAAGCAAATAATAAATACTTGACAGATGATAGATGAACGATTAACAGATACAAGATAGGTGGATAAATATATAGAGGTATAGATAGGTGATAGATTGATATTAAATTAAAAGGTATATAGATGACAGATGATAGATGATAGACAGATAGACAGACAGATGGATAGATAGATAGATAGATATGAAAGATTAGACAGATAAATTGAAGATAGTTTAGATATATAGATTTATTGATAGAACACAGTGGTTCTGTATAAAGACCTGTGCACCTCTTTGTTTATCAGAGCAGTATTCACAATAGTCAATACGTGTCCATCAGTAGATGAATAGATAAAGAAGATGTGGTACATATTGACAATCAATTCTCATTCAGCATTGGAAGATACCAAATGCTACCATTTACAACAACATGCTCAATGAAAAAAGGCAGGAGGAGGACAAGAATCAAATAATTTGACCATTTTTGCGCATGGAGAAAAAATAAAAAACTGAAGGAGAATAACAGCAGCAGAAACACAGATCCAAAAATGAAGTAACAGTTACCAAAGGGAAAGCGACAAGGAGGACATGTGAGAATGGAGGGATAACAGTGTGGACAGAAAGGATGCATTATGATTAGCATGTGTAATGCTTCTAGGGGTGCACGGGGAGGGCTGAACCAAACAGAGAAGACAGTGATTCTACAGTACCTTGCTCTGTTTAAGGAAGTGGCTGCAGTGGCGCACTGGAGGGATCTTCGTGAATGGGGGAGTCTAGTGCCTGTAATGTTACACATGTCATTATAGATTAATAATAATTAATTAATTTATCCAGCAAAACAAATACAGTAGCCCAGTTTAAAAAGACAAATGCATGCCTATGTTTATCACAGCACTATTCAAAGTGGCCAAGCTAATGGGTCATCTGTAGATTAAAGGCTCAAGAAGATGTGGTACATATACACATGGAATGTTACTCAGCCATAAGAAGAATACAAATCCTATCCTTTGCAACAACATTAATGGAGCTAGACGGTATTATGCTCAGTGACATAAGTGAGGCAGAGGAAACAAGTATCAAATGATTTGACCCATCTGTGGAGACAAAGAACCAAGATAAAACTGAAGGAGCAAAACACCAGCATACTCACAGAACCCAAGAGTGGGTTAACAGTTACCAAAGGGCAAAGACTATGGTGGATAGGTGGGAATGCAAGGAGAAGGGCGGGTGTAAGATAGCACAGATTTGCTTAGCATTATTGTGTCTGCGGGACATGGGGAGGGCTGTACAACACTGAGAAGACAAGTAGTGATTCTACAGTGTCTTACTATGCTCCTGGACAGTGACTGCAATGGAGTATCCGGAGAGAACTTGGTTATGGTGTGGGTCTAGTAAAATTAATGTTTCTCAACTAATTGTAGATTAATCATAAAAAAATCAATAAATGAATAAATAATAAAGATATAGACATAATGCAACAGCCCAGTTGTAAAAGAAGATGGCTTGCCTCTGTCTCTCACCACACTATTCACAATAACCAAGCTAAATGTCCATCAGTGGATGAGAAGTAGAATATTATTCAGCCGTATGAAGAAAAAAGATCCTACGATTTACAACTACATGGATGGAGCTAGAGAGTATTGTGCTAAGTGAAATAAGCCACACAGAGAATGCCAAGTGGCAATTGATTTCACTCAAATGTGGAGTATTAGATAAAAGAGAAAACATGTAGTAATAAGACATTAGCTGCCTCACTGAAACCAAGAGTAGACTAATGGTTACCAAAGGGAAAGTGACTGAGGAGGATGGCTTGGAAGGGAGTAAAGAGAGGTAAAAAGGAGAATTACATGTAGCATTCATGTGAGTATTGGGCGGGTACGAAGAGCACAGTATATCAGCAAAGAACACTACTGTTTCTACAGGGTATTCCTGGGCTCATGGACAGTGACACTTATGGGGTATATGTTGTGGATTTGATAATGGGGGTAGTTTAGTAAACATAATGTTGGTTAAGTAACTGTCTTGTATGGACACGGAAATAAGAAACACTGTATCATTGGTCGGGTTTCAATTTTCCCTGATGCTGTCTAGTTGGTCACCGCCCACCTCAACAAAATCACACCCCTTGTAGGGCCGCAGGGTCTGAAGTGCGAACCAACTCCTCTCAGCATACACATTCTGTGTCTATGAAAGAGGCCCACTGTGACATCACGGAGTCTCCAGGAAGCAGTGCTGTTCCTGCAAACTGCACTAGCTGATGGTGTTCAGAGCGCAGCTTGTGGACCTGCAACATCTTACCAAACATAACTAGTTCTGGCCTACATATATATGTAAAATGATGTCACTCATCATTGGAGTATAAGAACAAAGAAAAAACTGTAATAGAATAACAGCAGTCTCACAGAACACAAGAATAGATTAACAGTTACCAAAGGGGAAGACACTGAGATGGATGGTTTGGAATGGAGGGATAAGGGGGTGGGAAGAGAGGGTGCATTTCAGTTAGCATATATAATGAGGAATGGCTGCACGTGCAGTGCTGTACAACCGAGAAGACAACTAGCAATCCACAGTACATTGCTGTGGTGATTGAAGTGACTGCAAAGGGGTATTGGGTGTAACGTGGTAATGGGTGTCTAGTAAATACATTACACATATAAATGTAGATTAAGAGTAAATAAACAACTCAATAATAAACTCCTATCAATAAATCCAATGCAGCAGCCAAGTTAAAAAAAAGGCATATACATCCATAGGTTTATCTGCAGTATTCACAGTATCCAAGGTAAGTGTCCTTCAGTAAATTAATGTGTAAAGAAGTTGTGGTACATATACACAATTGAATATTACTCAGCCGTAAGAAGAAAATAAATCCTAACATTTGCGACAACTTGGATGGTACTAGAGGGCAGTATTCTCATGAAATAAGAGGTGGAGAAACACGAGTGTCAAATGATTGGACTCATCTGTGGAGATGTAGAACCAAGAGAAAGCTGAATAAGCAAAACATCAATAGATTCACATATCTGAAGATTGCAATAAGAGATACCAAAGTGAATGTGCCTGTGATGGATAGGAGGGAATGGAGGGTGGAGGGTGGCAGTAAAGAAAGCGTCCTATATGATTTCCATGATGAGTGTCGGTGGCCATTGCAGGGATGGCTGTATAACACACAGAAGACAAGTATTGATTCTACAATATCTTACTTTGCTCATGCAGATTGACTGCCATGGATAATCCTGCAGTTCTTTGTCATGGGCGTGTTGTTGCAAACGTAAGTTACTCATGTAAATGTACATTAATGAGTTATTAGTAAATGAATGAATGAATAAAATAAATATAGAGTAATAGAATGCAGCAGCACAGGTTAAAGAAGACATGTGCTCACCTTTGTTCATAAACACACTATTAACAATCGCGAAGCTAAGTATCCATCAGCAGATGAAGAGTGGAATATTATTCAGCCATATGAGGAAAACAAATCCTACCATTTACAACAACATGTACGGAGATAGAGGGAATTATGCTCAGTGAAATAAGCGACGGAGAGAAAGAAACGTTGCAAATGACTTCACTCACTTGCAGAGTATTAGAAAAAAGGAAAAAGGTGAAGGAACAAAAGAGCAGCCACCCCGAACTGAAGAATGGACTAACAGTTACGAAAGGAAAAAGACTATGGAGGCATGGTAGTAATGGAGGGATAGGGGCAGGGGGAAGAAACGGTGCATAGAATTTGGATATATAGTGTTGGAGGGAGGGCACATGGAGGGCTATACAACACAGAAGACAAGTAGTGATTCTACATTAACTACACGGAAGGGCAGTGAATGCAATGGGGTATTGGGACATCTTGGTAGTTGGTGGAGTCTAGTAAACAATGTTACTCATGTAATTGTGGATAAATGTGTAATTAATGGTAATTAAAAGACATGAAGAGAGGTACAGAGATGATAGGTATAGACAGATGATAGAGAAAGATGATGATAGATGATATATATTTGATAGATGCATTTGATAGATTAGGCAGTTAGATGAAAGATAGATGAAAGATGACATTAGTTAGATAGGGAGACAGATGATATATTAGATATATAGTTAGATGATAGATAACTGCATAGAGAGATTATACCTATAGATCGATACAGAGATACACAGTAGATGATAGTAGATTGGAAAATACATAGGTAGATAGATTTATTGATTGAAAGTTGATAGATGACAGAAACATGGATGTATAGAAAGAGTGATAAGCAGATAAAATGCAGTGGCCCAGTTTTAGAAAGATATGTGCACCCCTTTGTTTATCACAGATCTATTCATAATAGCCAATCTGTTTCCGTCAGTAGATGAATGGATGAAGATGTGGTACATATACACAATCTATTATTCAACCATAAGAAGAAAACAAATCCGTCCATTTGTAACTGCATGGATTGAACTAGGAGGTTTTATGCTCAGTGAAGTAAGCCAGGACGAGAAAGACAAGTATCAAATGGGTTGACCCAACGGTGGAGACAGTAAACCAAGAAAAAAACGGAAGGAGGAAAACAGCAGCAGAATCACAGGACCAAAGAATTTACAAAGTTCAGAAATAGAAAGAGAGTGGGGTGGACAGGTGGAAACGGAGGGATAAGGGGGATGGTGGAAGAAAGGTAACATTACCAATACCATGTATAATGAGCTTGGGGTCACGGGGAGGCCTGTATAATACAGAGAGTACAAGTAGTGTTTCTACATTATCTGACTATGCTCATGAAGAGTGACCACAATGGACTGTATAGGGGGATCTAGGTGATGGGTGAGACTTGTAAAGATAATGTTATTCATCCAATTGTAGAGTGATGATAAATAAAGAAGCAAATAATAAATACTTGACAGATGATAGATGAACGATTAACAGATACAAGATAGATGGATAAATATATAGAGTTATAGATAGGTGATAGATTGATATTAAATTAAAAGGTATATAGATGACAGATGATAGATGATAGACAGATAGACAGACAGACAGATGGATAGATAGATAGATATGAAAGATTAGACAGATAAATTGAAGATAGATTAGATATATAGATTTATTGATAGAACACAGTGGTTCTGTATAAAGACCTGTGCACCTCTTTGTTTATCAGAGCAGTATTCACAATAATCAATACGTGTCCATCAGTAGATGAATAGATAAAGAAGATGTGGTACATATTGACAATCAATTCTCATTCAGCATTGGAAGATACCAAATCCTACCATTTACAACAACATGCTCAATGAAATAAGTCAGGAGAAGGACAAGAATCAAATAATTTGACCATCTGTGCGCATGGAGAACCAATAAGAAACTGAAGGAGAATAACAGCAGCAGAAACACAGATCCAAAAATGAAGTAACAGTTATCAAAGGGAAAGCGACAAGGAGGACATGTGAGAATGGAGGGATAACAGTGTGGACAGAAAGGATGCATTATGATTAGCATGTGTAATGCTTCTAGGGGTGCACGGGGAGGGCTGAACCAAACAGAGAAGACAGTGATTCTACAGTACCTTGCTCTGTTTAAGGAAGTGGCTGCAGTGGCGCACTGGAGGGATCTTCGTGAATGGGGGAGTCTAGTGCCTGTAATGTTACACATGTCATTATAGATTAATAATAATTAATTAATTTATCCAGCAAAACAAATACAGTAGCCCAGTTTAAAAAGACAAATGCATGCCTATGTTTATCACAGCACTATTAAAAGTGGCCAAGCTAATGGGTCATCTGTAGATTAAAGGCTCAAGAAGATGTGGTACATATACACATGGAATATTACTCAGCCATAAGAAGAATACAAATCCTATCCTTTGCAACAACATTAATGGAGCTAGACGGTATTATGCTCAGTGACATAAGTGAGGCAGAGGAAACAAGTATAAAATGATTTGACACATCTGTGGAGACAAAGAACCAAGATAAAACTGAAGGAGCAAAACACCAGCATACTCACAGAACCCAAGAGTGGGTTAACAGTTACCAAAGGGCAAAGACTATGGTGGATAGGTGGGAATGCAAGGAGAAGGGCGGGTGTAAGATAGCACACTTTTTGCTTAGCATTATTGTGTCTGCCGGACATGGGGAGGGCTGTACAACACTGAGAAGACAAGTAGTGATTCTACAGTGTCTTACTATGCTCCTGGACAGTGACAGCAATGGAGTATCCGGAGAGAACTTGGTTATGGTGTGGGTCTAGTAAAATTAATGTTTCTCATGTAATTGTAGATTAATCATAAAAAAATCAATAAATGAATAAATAAATGAATAAATAATAAAGATATAGACATAATGCAACAGCCCAGTTGTAAAAGAAGATGGCTTGCCTCTGTCTCTCACCACACTATTCACAATAACCAAGCTAAATGTTCATCAGTGGATGAGAAGTAGAATATTATTCAGCCGTATGAAGAAAAAAGATCCTACGATTTACAACTACATGGATGGAGCTAGAGAGTATTGTGCTAAGTGAAATAAGCCACACAGAGAATGCCAAGTGGCAATTGATTTCACTCAAATGTGGAGTATTAGATAAAAGAGAAAACATGTAGTAATAAGACATTAGCTGCCTCACTGAAACCAAGAGTAGACTAATGGTTACCAAAGGGAAAGTGACTGAGGAGGATGGCTTGGAAGGGAGTAAAGAGAGGTAAAAAGGAGAATCACATGTAGCATTCATGTGAGTATTGGGCGGGTACGAAGAGCACAGTATATCAGCAAAGAACACTACTGTTTCTACAGGGTATTCCTGGGCTCATGGACAGTGACACTTATGGGGTATATGTTGTGGATTTGATAATGGAGGTAGTTTAGTAAACATAATGTTGGTTAAGTAACTGTCTTGTATGGACACGGAAATAAGAAACACTGTATCATTGGTCGGGTTTCAATTTTCCCTGATGCTGTCTAGTTGGTCACCGCCCACCTCAACAAAATCACACCCCTTGTAGGGCCGCAGGCTCTGAAGTGCGAACCAGCTCCTCTCAGCATACACATTCTGTGTCTATGAAAGAGGCCCACTGTGACATCACGGGGTCTCCAGGAAGCAGTGCTCTTCCTGCAAACTCCACTAGCTGATGGTGTTCAGAGCGCAGCCGTGTGGACCTGCACCATCTTACCAAACATAACTAGTTCTGGCCTACATATATATGTAAAATGATGTCACTCATCATTGGAGTATAAGAACAAAGAAAAAACTGTAATAGAATAACAGCAGTCTCACAGAACACAAGAATAGTTTAACAGTTACCAAAGGGGAAGACACTGAGATGGATGGTTTGGAATGGAGGGATAAGGGGGTGGGAAGAGAGGGTGCATTTCAGTTAGCATATATAATGAGGAATGGCTGCACGTGCAGTGCTGTACAACAGAGAAGACAACTAGCAATCCACAGTACATTGCTGTGGTGATTGAAGTGACTGCAAAGGGGTATTGGGTGTAACGTGGTAATGGGTGTCTAGTAAATACATTACACATATAAATGTAGATTAAGAGTAAATAAACAACTCAATAATAAACTCCTATCAATAAATCCAATGCAGCAGCCAAGTTAAAAAAAGGCATATACATCCATAGGTTTATCTGCAGTATTCACAGTATCCAAGGTAAGTGTCCTTCAGTAAATTAATGTGTAAAGAAGTTGTGGTACATATACACAATTGAATATTACTCAGCCGTAAGAAGAAAATAAATCCTAACATTTGTGACAACTTGGATGGTACTAGAGGGCAGTTTTCTCATGAAATAAGAGGTGGAGAAACACGAGTGTCAAATGATTGGACTCATCTGTGGAGATGTAGAACCAAGAGAAAGCTGAATAAGCAAAACATCAATAGATTCACGTATCTGAAGATTGGAATAAGAGATACCAAAGTGAATGTGCCTGCGGTGGATAGGAGGGAATGGAGGGTGGAGGGTGGCAGTAAAGAAAGCGTCCTATATGATTTCCATGATGAGTGTCGGTGGCCATTGCAGGGATGGCTGTATAACACACAGAAGACAAGTATTGATTCTACAATATCTTACTTTGCTCATGCAGATTGACTGCCATGGATAATCCTGCAGTTCTTTGTCATGGGCGTGTTGTTGCAAACGTAAGTTACTCATGTAAATGTACATTAATGAGTTATTAGTAAATGAATGAATGAATAAAATAAATATAGAGTAATAGAATGCAGCAGCACAGGTTAAAGAAGACATGTACTCACCTTTGTTCATAAACACACTATTAACAATCGCGAAGCTAAGTATCCATCAGCAGATGAAGAGTGGAATATTATTCAGCCATATGAGGAAAACAAATCCTACCATTTACAACAACATGTATGGAGATAGAGGGAATTATGCTCAGTGAAATAAGCGACGGAGAGAAAGAAACGTTGCAAATGACTTCACTCACTTGCAGAGTATTAGAAAAAAGGAAAAAGGTGAAGGAACAAAAGAGCAGCCACCCCGAACTGAAGAATGGACTAACAGTTACGAAAGGAAAAAGACTATGGAGGCATGGTAGTAATGGAGGGATAGGGGCAGGGGGAAGAAACGGTGCATAGAATTTGGATATATAGTGTTGGAGGGAGGGCACATGGAGGGCTATACAACACAGAAGACAAGTAGTGATTCTACATTAACTACACGGAAGGGCAGTGAATGCAATGGGGTATTGGGACATCTTGGTAGTTGGTGGAGTCTAGTAAACAATGTTACTCATGTAATTGTGGATAAATGTGTAATTAATGGTAATTAAAAGACATGAAGAGAGGTACAGAGATGATAGGTATAGACAGATGATAGAGAAAGATGATGATAGATGATATATATTTGATAGATGCATTTGATAGATTAGGCAGTTAGATGAAAGATAGATGAAAGATGACATTAGGTAGATAGGGAGACAGATGATATATTAGATATATAGTTAGATGATAGATAACTGCATAGAGAGATTATACCTATAGATCGATACAGAGATACACAGTAGATGATAGTAGATTGGAAAATACAGAGGTAGATAGATTTATTGATTGAAAGTTGATAGGTGACAGAAACATGGATGTATAGAAAGATTGATAAGCAGATAAAATGCAGTGGCCCAGTTTTAGAAAGATATGTGCACCCCTTTGTTTATCACAGATCTATTCATAATAGCCAATCTGTGTCCGTCAGTAGATGAATGGATGAAGATGTGGTACATATACACAATCTATTGTTCAACCATAAGAAGAAAACAAATCCGTCCATTTGTAACTGCATGGATGGAACTAGGAGGTTTTATGCTCAGTGAAGTAAGCCAGGAGGAGAAAGACAAGTATCAAATGGGTTGACCCAACGGTGGAGACGGTAAACCAAGAAAAAAACGGAAGGAGGAAAACAGCAGCAGAATCACAGGACCAAAGAATTTACAAAGTTCAGAAATAGAAAGAGAGTGGGGTGGACAGGTGGAAACGGAGGGATAAGGGGATGGTGGAAGAAAGGTAACATTACCAATACCATGTATAATGAGCTTGGGGTCACGGGGAGGCCTGTATAATACAGAGAGTACAAGTAGTGTTTCTACATTATCTGACTATGCTCATGAAGAGTGACCACAATGGACTGTATAGGGGGATCTAGGTGATGGGTGAGACTAGTAAAGATAATGTTATTCATCCAATTGTAGAGTTATGATAAATAAAGAAGCAAATAATAAATACTTGACAGATGATAGATGAACGATTAACAGATACAAGATAGATGGATAAATATATAGAGGTATAGATAGGTGATAGATTGATATTAAATTAAAAGGTATATAGATGACAGATGATAGATGATAGACAGATAGACAGACAGACAGATGGATAGATAGATAGATAGATATGAAAGATTAGACAGATAAATTGAAGATAGATTAGATATATAGATTTATTGATAGAACACAGTGGTTCTGTATAAAGACCTGTGCACCTCTTTGTTTATCAGAGCAGTATTCACAATAGTCAATACGTGTCCATCAGTAGATGAATAGATAAAGAAGATGTGGTACATATTGACAATCAATTCTCATTCAGCATTGGAAGATACCAAATCCTACCATTTACAACAACATGCTCAATGAAATAAGTCAGGAGAAGGACAAGAATCAAATAATTTGACCATTTTTGCGCATGGAGAACCAATAAGAAACTGAAGGAGAATAACAGCAGCAGAAACACAGATCCAAAAATGAAGTAACAGTTACCAAAGGGAAAGCGACAAGGAGGACATGTGAGAATGGAGGGATAACAGTGTGGACAGAAAGGATGCATTATGATTAGCATGTGTAATGCTTCTAGGGGTGCACGGGGAGGGCTGAACCAAACAGAGAAGACAGTGATTCTACAGTACCTTGCTCTGTTTAAGGAAGTGGCTGCAGTGGCGCACTGGAGGGATCTTCGTGAATGGGGGAGTCTAGTGCCTGTAATGTTACACATGTCATTATAGATTAATAATAATTAATTAATTTATCCAGCAAAACAAATACAGTAGCCCAGTTTAAAAAGACAAATGCATGCCTATGTTTATCACAGCACTATTCAAAGTGGCCAAGCTAATGGGTCATCTGTAGATTAAAGGCTCAAGAAGATGTGGTACATATACACGTGGAATGTTACTCAGCCATAAGAAGAATACAAATCCTATCCTTTGCAAAAACATTAATGGAGCTAGACGGTATTATGCTCAGTGACATAAGTGAGGCAGAGGAAACAAGTATAAAATGATTTGACACATCTGTGGAGACAAAGAACCAAGATAAAACTGAAGGAGCAAAACACCAGCATACTCACAGAACCCAAGAGTGGGTTAACAGTTACCAAAGGGCAAAGACTATGGTGGATAGGTGGGAATGCAAGGAGAAGGGCGGGTGTAAGATAGCACAGTTTTTGCTTAGCATTATTGTGTCTGCGGGACATGGGGAGGGCTGTACAACACTGAGAAGACAAGTAGTGATTCTACAGTGTCTTACTATGCTCCTGGACAGTGACTGCAATGGAGTATCCGGAGAGAACTTGGTTATGGTGTGGGTCTAGTAAAATTAATGTTTCTCAACTAATTGTAGATTAATCATAAAAAAATCAATAAATGAATAAATAAATGAATAAATAATAAAGATATAGACATAATGCAACAGCCCAGTTGTAAAAGAAGATGACTTGCCTCTGTCTCTCACCACACTATTCACAATAACCAAGCTAAATGTCCATCAGTGGATGAGAAGTAGAATATTATTCAGCCGTATGAAGAAAAAAGATCCTACGATTTACAACTACATGGATGGAGCTAGAGAGTATTGTGCTAAGTGAAATAAGCCACACAGAGAATGCCAAGTGGCAATTGATTTCACTCAAATGTGGAGTATTAGATAAAAGAGAATACATGTAGTAATAAGACATTAGCTGCCTCACTGAAACCAAGAGTAGACTAATGGTTACCAAAGGGAAAGTGACTGAGGAGGATGGCTTGGAAGGGAGTAAAGAGAGGTAAAAAGGAGAATTACATGTAGCATTCATGTGAGTATTGGGCGGGTACGAAGAGCACAGTATATCAGCAAAGAACACTACTGTTTCTACAGGGTATTCCTGGGCTCATGGACAGTGACACTTATGGGGTATATGTTGTGGATTTGATAATGGGGGTAGTTTAGTAAACATAATGTTGGTTAAGTAACTGTCTTGTATGGACACGGAAACAAGAAACACTGTATCATTGGTCGGGTTTCAATTTTCCCTGATGCTGTCTAGTTGGTCACCGCCCACCTCAACAAAATCACACCCCTTGTAGGGCCGCAGGCTCTGAAGTGCGAACCAGCTCCTCTCAGCATACACATTCTGTGTCTATGAAAGAGGCCCACTGTGACATCACGGAGTCTCCAGGAAGCAGTGCTGTTCCTGCAAACTGCACTAGCTGATGGTGTTCAGAGCGCAGCTTGTGGACCTGCAACATCTTACCAAACATAACTAGTTCTGGCCTACATATATATGTAAAATGATGTCACTCATCATTGGAGTATAAGAACAAAGAAAAAACTGTAATAGAATAACAGCAGTCTCACAGAACACAAGAAGAGATTAACAGTTACCAAAGGGGAAGACACTGAGATGGATGGTTTGGAATGGAGGGATAAGGGGGTGGGAAGAGAGGGTGCATTTCAGTTAGCATATATAATGAGGAATGGCTGCACGTGCAGTGCTGTACAACAGAGAAGACAACTAGCAATCCACAGTACATTGCTGTGGTGATTGAAGTGACTGCAAACGGGTATTGGGTGTAACGTGGTAATGGGTGTCTAGTAAATACATTACACATATAAATGTAGATTAAGAGTAAATAAACAACTCAATAATAAACTCCTATCAATAAATCCAATGCAGCAGCCAAGTTAAAAAAAGGCATATACATCCATAGGTTTATCTGCAGTATTCACAGTATCCAAGGTAAGTGTCCTTCAGTAAATTAATGTGTAAAGAAGTTGTGGTACATATACACAATTGAATATTACTCAGCCGTAAGAAGAAAATAAATCCTAACATTTGCGACAACTTGGATGGTACTAGAGGGCAGTATTCTCATGAAATAAGAGGTGGAGAAACACGAGTGTCAAATGATTGGACTCATCTGTGGAGATGTAGAACCAAGAGAAAGCTGAATAAGCAAAACATCAATAGATTCACATATCTGAAGATTGGAATAAGAGATACCAAAGTGAATGGGACTGCGGTGGATAGGAGGGAATGGAGGGTGGAGGGTGGCAGTAAAGAAAGCGTCCTATATGATTTCCATGATGAGTGTCGGTGGCCATTGCAGGGATGGCTGTATAACACAGAGAAGACAAGTATTGATTCTACAATATCTTACTTTGCTCATGCAGATTGACTGCCATGGATAATCCTGCAGTTCTTTGTCATGGGCGTGTTGTTGCCAACGTAAGTTACTCATGTAAATGTACATTAATGAGTTATTAGTAAATGAATGAATGAATAAAATAAATATAGAGTAATAGAATGCAGCAGCACAGGTTACAGAAGACATGTGCTCACCTTTGTTCATAAACACACTATTAACAATCGCGAAGCTAAGTATCCATCAACAGATGAAGAGTGGAATATTATTCAGCCATATGAGGAAAACAAATCCTACCATTTACAACAACATGTATGGAGATAGAGGGAATTATGCTCAGTGAAATAAGCGACGGAGAGAAAGAAACGTTGCAAATGACTTCACTCACTAGCAGAGTATTAGAAAAAAGGAAAAAGGTGAAGGAACAAAAGAGCAGCCACCCGGAACTGAAGAATGGACTAACAGTTACGAAAGGAAAAAGACTATGGAGGCATGGTAGTAATGGAGGGATAGGGGCAGGGGGAAGAAACGGTGCATAGAATTGGGATATATAGTGTTGGAGGGAAGGCACATGGAGGGCTATACAACACAGAAGACAAGTAGTGATTCTACATTAACTACACGGAAGGGCAGTGAATGCAATGGGGTATTGGGACATCTTGGTAGTTGGTGGAGTCTAGTAAACAATGTTACTCATGTAATTGTGGATAAATGTGTAATTAATGGTAATTAAGAGACATGAAGAGAGGTACAGAGATGATAGGTATAGACAGATGATAGAGAAAGATGATGATAGATGATATATATTTGATAGATGCATTTGATAGATTAGGCAGTTAGATGAAAGATAGATGAAAGATGACATTAGGTAGATAGGGAGACAGATGATATATTAGATACATAGTTAGATGATAGATAACTGCATAGAGAGATTATACCTATAGATCGATACAGAGATACACAGTAGATGATAGTAGATTGGAAAATACATAGGTAGATAGATTTATTGATTGAAAGTTGATAGATGACAGAAACATGGATGTATAGAAAGAGTGATAAGCAGATAAAATGCAGTGGCCCAGTTTTAGAAAGATATGTGCACCCCTTTGTTTATCACAGATCTATTCATAATAGCCAATCTGTGTCCGTCAGTAGATGAATGGACGAAGATGTGGTACATATACACAATCTATTGTTCAACCATAAGAAGAAAACAAATCCGTCCATTTGTAACTGCATGGATGGAACTAGGAGGTTTTATGCTCAGTGAAGTAAGCCAGGAGGAGAAAGACAAGTATCAAATGGGTTGACCCAACGGTGGAGACGGTAAACCAAGAAAAAAACGGAAGGAGGAAAACAGCAGCAGAATCACAGGACTAAAGAATTTACAAAGTTCAGAAATAGAAAGAGAGTGGGGTGGACAGGTGGAAACGGAGGGATAAGGGGGATGGTGGAAGAAAGGTAACATTACCAATACCATGTATAATGAGCTTGGGGTCACGGGGAGGCCTGTATAATACAGAGAGTACAAGTAGTGTTTCTACATTATCTGACTATGCTCATGAAGAGTGACCACAATGGACTGTATAGGGGGATCTAGGTGATGGGTGAGACTAGTAAAGATAATGTTATTCATCCAATTGTAGAGTTATGATAAATAAAGAAGCAAATAATAAATACTTGACAGATGATAGATGAACGATTAACAGATACAAGATAGATGGATAAATATATAGAGGTATAGATAGGTGATAGATTGATATTAAATTAAAAGGTATATAGATGACAGATGATAGATGATAGACAGATAGACAGACAGACAGATGGATAGATAGATAGATAGATATGAAAGATTAGACAGATAAATTGAAGATAGATTAGATATATAGATTTATTGATAGAACACAGTGGTTCTGTATAAAGACCTGTGCACCTCTTTGTTTATCAGAGCAGTATTCACAATAGTCAATACGTGTCCATCAGTAGATGAATAGATAAAGAAGATGTGGTACATATTGACAATCAATTCTCATTCAGCATTGGAAGATACCAAATCCTACCATTTACAACAACATGCTCAATGAAATAAGTCAGGAGAAGGACAAGAATCAAATAATTTGACCATTTTTGCGCATGGAGAACCAATAAGAAACTGAAGGAGAATAACAGCAGCAGAAACACAGATCCAAAAATGAAGTAACAGTTACCAAAGGGAAAGCGACAAGGAGGACATGTGAGAATGGAGGGATAACAGTGTGGACAGAAAGGATGCATTATGATTAGCATGTGTAATGCTTCTAGGGGTGCACGGGGAGGGCTGAACCAAACAGAGAAGACAGTGATTCTACAGTACCTTGCTCTGTTTAAGGAAGTGGCTGCAGTGGCGCACTGGAGGGATCTTCGTGAATGGGGGAGTCTAGTGCCTGTAATGTTACACATGTCATTATAGATTAATAATAATTAATTAATTTATCCAGCAAAACAAATACAGTAGCCCAGTTTAAAAAGACAAATGCATGCCTATGTTTATCACAGCACTATTCAAAGTGGCCAAGCTAATGGGTCATCTGTAGATTAAAGGCTCAAGAAGATGTGGTACATATACACGTGGAATGTTACTCAGCCATAAGAAGAATACAAATCCTATCCTTTGCAAAAACATTAATGGAGCTAGACGGTATTATGCTCAGTGACATAAGTGAGGCAGAGGAAACAAGTATAAAATGATTTGACACATCTGTGGAGACAAAGAACCAAGATAAAACTGAAGGAGCAAAACACCAGCATACTCACAGAACCCAAGAGTGGGTTAACAGTTACCAAAGGGCAAAGACTATGGTGGATAGGTGGGAATGCAAGGAGAAGGGCGGGTGTAAGATAGCACAGTTTTTTCTTAGCATTATTGTGTCTGCGGGACATGGGGAGGGCTGTACAACACTGAGAAGACAAGTAGTGATTCTACAGTGTCTTACTATGCTCCTGGACAGTGACTGCAATGGAGTATCCGGAGAGAACTTGGTTATGGTGTGGGTCTAGTAAAATTAATGTTTCTCAACTAATTGTAGATTAATCATAAAAAAATCAATAAATGAATAAATAAATGAATAAATAATAAAGATATAGACATAATGCAACAGCCCAGTTGTAAAAGAAGATGGCTTGCCTCTGTCTCTCACCACACTATTCACAATAACCAAGCTAAATGTCCATCAGTGGATGAGAAGTAGAATATTATTCAGCCGTATGAAGAAAAAAGATCCTACGATTTACAACTACATGGATGGAGCTAGAGAGTATTGTGCTAAGTGAAATAAGCCACACAGAGAATGCCAAGTGGCAATTGATTTCACTCAAATGTGGAGTATTAGATAAAAGAGAATACATGTAGTAATAAGACATTAGCTGCCTCACTGAAACCAAGAGTAGACTAATGGTTACCAAAGGGAAAGTGACTGAGGAGGATGGCTTGGAAGGGAGTAAAGAGAGGTAAAAAGGAGAATTACATGTAGCATTCATGTGAGTATTGGGCGGGTACGAAGAGCACAGTATATCAGCAAAGAACACTACTGTTTCTACAGGGTATTCCTGGGCTCATGGACAGTGACACTTATGGGGTATATGTTGTGGATTTGATAATGGGGGTAGTTTAGTAAACATAATGTTGGTTAAGTAACTGTCTTGTATGGACACGGAAACAAGAAACACTGTATCATTGGTCGGGTTTCAATTTTCCCTGATGCTGTCTAGTTGGTCACCGCCCACCTCAACAAAATCACACCCCTTGTAGGGCCGCAGGCTCTGAAGTGCGAACCAGCTCCTCTCAGCATACACATTCTGTGTCTATGAAAGAGGCCCACTGTGACATCACGGAGTCTCCAGGAAGCAGTGCTGTTCCTGCAAA
This sequence comes from Manis pentadactyla, assembly GCF_030020395.1. Lineage (NCBI taxonomy): Eukaryota > Metazoa > Chordata > Mammalia > Pholidota > Manidae > Manis > Manis pentadactyla. The sequence goes on from NC_080039.1 coordinate 20,887,914, forward strand.
CTGCACTAGCTGATGGTGTTCAGAGCGCAGCTTGTGGACCTGCAACATCTTACCAAACATAACTAGTTCTGGCCTACATATATATGTAAAATGATGTCACTCATCATTGGAGTATAAGAACAAAGAAAAAACTGTAATAGAATAACAGCAGTCTCACAGAACACAAGAAGAGATTAACAGTTACCAAAGGGGAAGACACTGAGATGGATGGTTTGGAATGGAGGGATAAGGGGGTGGGAAGAGAGGGTGCATTTCAGTTAGCATATATAATGAGGAATGGCTGCACGTGCAGTGCTGTACAACAGAGAAGACAACTAGCAATCCACAGTACATTGCTGTGGTGATTGAAGTGACTGCAAACGGGTATTGGGTGTAACGTGGTAATGGGTGTCTAGTAAATACATTACACATATAAATGTAGATTAAGAGTAAATAAACAACTCAATAATAAACTCCTATCAATAAATCCAATGCAGCAGCCAAGTTAAAAAAAGGCATATACATCCATAGGTTTATCTGCAGTATTCACAGTATCCAAGGTAAGTGTCCTTCAGTAAATTAATGTGTAAAGAAGTTGTGGTACATATACACAATTGAATATTACTCAGCCGTAAGAAGAAAATAAATCCTAACATTTGCGACAACTTGGATGGTACTAGAGGGCAGTATTCTCATGAAATAAGAGGTGGAGAAACACGAGTGTCAAATGATTGGACTCATCTGTGGAGATGTAGAACCAAGAGAAAGCTGAATAAGCAAAACATCAATAGATTCACATATCTGAAGATTGGAATAAGAGATACCAAAGTGAATGGGACTGCGGTGGATAGGAGGGAATGGAGGGTGGAGGGTGGCAGTAAAGAAAGCGTCCTATATGATTTCCATGATGAGTGTCGGTGGCCATTGCAGGGATGGCTGTATAACACAGAGAAGACAAGTATTGATTCTACAATATCTTACTTTGCTCATGCAGATTGACTGCCATGGATAATCCTGCAGTTCTTTGTCATGGGCGTGTTGTTGCCAACGTAAGTTACTCATGTAAATGTACATTAATGAGTTATTAGTAAATGAATGAATGAATAAAATAAATATAGAGTAATAGAATGCAGCAGCACAGGTTACAGAAGACATGTGCTCACCTTTGTTCATAAACACACTATTAACAATCGCGAAGCTAAGTATCCATCAACAGATGAAGAGTGGAATATTATTCAGCCATATGAGGAAAACAAATCCTACCATTTACAACAACATGTATGGAGATAGAGGGAATTATGCTCAGTGAAATAAGCGACGGAGAGAAAGAAACGTTGCAAATGACTTCTCTCACTAGCAGAGTATTAGAAAAAAGGAAAAAGGTGAAGGAACAAAAGAGCAGCCACCCCGAACTGAAGAATGGACTAACAGTTACGAAAGGAAAAAGACTATGGAGGCATGGTAGTAATGGAGGGATAGGGGCAGGGGGAAGAAACGGTGCATAGAATTGGGATATATAGTGTTGGAGGGAAGGCACATGGAGGGCTATACAACACAGAAGACAAGTAGTGATTCTACATTAACTACACGGAAGGGCAGTGAATGCAATGGGGTATTGGGACATCTTGGTAGTTGGTGGAGTCTAGTAAACAATGTTACTCATGTAATTGTGGATAAATGTGTAATTAATGGTAATTAAGAGACATGAAGAGAGGTACAGAGATGATAGGTATAGACAGATGATAGAGAAAGATGATGATAGATGATATATATTTGATAGATGCATTTGATAGATTAGGCAGTTAGATGAAAGATAGATGAAAGATGACATTAGGTAGATAGGGAGACAGATGATATATTAGATATATAGTTAGATGATAGATAACTGCATAGAGAGATTATACCTATAGATCGATACAGAGATACACAGTAGATGATAGTAGATTGGAAAATACATAGGTAGATAGATTTATTGATTGAAAGTTGATAGATGACAGAAACATGGATGTATAGAAAGAGTGATAAGCAGATAAAATGCAGTGGCCCAGTTTTAGAAAGATATGTGCACCCCTTTGTTTATCACAGATCTATTCATAATAGCCAATCTGTGTCCGTCAGTAGATGAATGGACGAAGATGTGGTACATATACACAATCTATTGTTCAACCATAAGAAGAAAACAAATCCGTCCATTTGTAACTGCATGGATGGAACTAGGAGGTTTAATGCTCAGTGAAGTAAGCCAGGAGGAGAAAGACAAGTATCAAATGGGTTGACCCAACGGTGGAGACGGTAAACCAAGAAAAAAACGGAAGGAGGAAAACAGCAGCAGAATCACAGGACTAAAGAATTTACAAAGTTCAGAAATAGAAAGAGAGTGGGGTGGACAGGTGGAAACGGAGGGATAAGGGGGATGGTGGAAGAAAGGTAACATTACCAATACCATGTATAATGAGCTTGGGGTCACGGGGAGGCCTGTATAATACAGAGAGTACAAGTAGTGTTTCTACATTATCTGACTATGCTCATGAAGAGTGACCACAATGGACTGTATAGGGGGATCTAGGTGATGGGTGAGACTAGTAAAGATAATGTTATTCATCCAATTGTAGAGTTATGATAAATAAAGAAGCAAATAATAAATACTTGACAGATGATAGATGAACGATTAACAGATACAAGATAGATGGATAAATATATAGAGGTATAGATAGGTGATAGATTGATATTAAATTAAAAGGTATATAGATGACAGATGATAGATGATAGACAGATAGACAGACAGACAGATGGATAGATAGATAGATAGATATGAAAGATTAGACAGATAAATTGAAGATAGATTAGATATATAGATTTATTGATAGAACACAGTGGTTCTGTATAAAGACCTGTGCACCTCTTTGTTTATCAGAGCAGTATTCACAATAGTCAATACGTGTCCATCAGTAGATGAATAGATAAAGAAGATGTGGTACATATTGACAATCAATTCTCATTCAGCATTGGAAGATACCAAATCCTACCATTTACAACAACATGCTCAATGAAATAAGTCAGGAGAAGGACAAGAATCAAATAATTTGACCATTTTTGCGCATGGAGAACCAATAAGAAACTGAAGGAGAATAACAGCAGCAGAAACACAGATCCAAAAATGAAGTAACAGTTACCAAAGGGAAAGCGACAAGGAGGACATGTGAGAATGGAGGGATAACAGTGTGGACAGAAAGGATGCATTATGATTAGCATGTGTAATGCTTCTAGGGGTGCACGGGGAGGGCTGAACCAAACAGAGAAGACAGTGATTCTACAGTACCTTGCTCTGTTTAAGGAAGTGGCTGCAGTGGCGCACTGGAGGGATCTTCGTGAATGGGGGAGTCTAGTGCCTGTAATGTTACACATGTCATTATAGATTAATAATAATTAATTAATTTATCCAGCAAAACAAATACAGTAGCCCAGTTTAAAAAGACAAATGCATGCCTATGTTTATCACAGCACTATTCAAAGTGGCCAAGCTAATGGGTCATCTGTAGATTAAAGGCTCAAGAAGATGTGGTACATATACACGTGGAATGTTACTCAGCCATAAGAAGAATACAAATCCTATCCTTTGCAAAAACATTAATGGAGCTAGACGGTATTATGCTCAGTGACATAAGTGAGGCAGAGGAAACAAGTATAAAATGATTTGACACATCTGTGGAGACAAAGAACCAAGATAAAACTGAAGGAGCAAAACACCAGCATACTCACAGAACCCAAGAGTGGGTTAACAGTTACCAAAGGGCAAAGACTATGGTGGATAGGTGGGAATGCAAGGAGAAGGGCGGGTGTAAGATAGCACAGTTTTTTCTTAGCATTATTGTGTCTGCGGGACATGGGGAGGGCTGTACAACACTGAGAAGACAAGTAGTGATTCTACAGTGTCTTACTATGCTCCTGGACAGTGACTGCAATGGAGTATCCGGAGAGAACTTGGTTATGGTGTGGGTCTAGTAAAATTAATGTTTCTCAACTAATTGTAGATTAATCATAAAAAAATCAATAAATGAATAAATAAATGAATAAATAATAAAGATATAGACATAATGCAACAGCCCAGTTGTAAAAGAAGATGGCTTGCCTCTGTCTCTCACCACACTATTCACAATAACCAAGCTAAATGTCCATCAGTGGATGAGAAGTAGAATATTATTCAGCCGTATGAAGAAAAAAGATCCTACGATTTACAACTACATGGATGGAGCTAGAGAGTATTGTGCTAAGTGAAATAAGCCACACAGAGAATGCCAAGTGGCAATTGATTTCACTCAAATGTGGAGTATTAGATAAAAGAGAATACATGTAGTAATAAGACATTAGCTGCCTCACTGAAACCAAGAGTAGACTAATGGTTACCAAAGGGAAAGTGACTGAGGAGGATGGCTTGGAAGGGAGTAAAGAGAGGTAAAAAGGAGAATTACATGTAGCATTCATGTGAGTATTGGGCGGGTACGAAGAGCACAGTATATCAGCAAAGAACACTACTGTTTCTACAGGGTATTCCTGGGCTCATGGACAGTGACACTTATGGGGTATATGTTGTGGATTTGATAATGGGGGTAGTTTAGTAAACATAATGTTGGTTAAGTAACTGTCTTGTATGGACACGGAAACAAGAAACACTGTATCATTGGTCGGGTTTCAATTTTCACTGATGCTGTCTAGTTGGTCACCGCCCACCTCAACAAAATCACACCCCTTGTAGGGCCGCAGGCTCTGAAGTGCGAACCAGCTCCTCTCAGCATACACATTCTGTGTCTATGAAAGAGGCCCACTGTGACATCACGGAGTCTCCAGGAAGCAGTGCTGTTCCTGCAAACTGCACTAGCTGATGGTGTTCAGAGCGCAGCTTGTGGACCTGCAACATCTTACCAAACATAACTAGTTCTGGCCTACATATATATGTAAAATGATGTCACTCATCATTGGAGTATAAGAACAAAGAAAAAACTGTAATAGAATAACAGCAGTCTCACAGAACACAAGAAGAGATTAACAGTTACCAAAGGGGAAGACACTGAGATGGATGGTTTGGAATGGAGGGATAAGGGGGTGGGAAGAGAGGGTGCATTTCAGTTAGCATATATAATGAGGAATGGCTGCACGTGCAGTGCTGTACAACAGAGAAGACAACTAGCAATCCACAGTACATTGCTGTGGTGATTGAAGTGACTGCAAACGGGTATTGGGTGTAACGTGGTAATGGGTGTCTAGTAAATACATTACACATATAAATGTAGATTAAGAGTAAATAAACAACTCAATAATAAACTCCTATCAATAAATCCAATGCAGCAGCCAAGTTAAAAAAAGGCATATACATCCATAGGTTTATCTGCAGTATTCACAGTATCCAAGGTAAGTGTCCTTCAGTAAATTAATGTGTAAAGAAGTTGTGGTACATATACACAATTGAATATTACTCAGCCGTAAGAAGAAAATAAATCCTAACATTTGCGACAACTTGGATGGTACTAGAGGGCAGTATTCTCATGAAATAAGAGGTGGAGAAACACGAGTGTCAAATGATTGGACTCATCTGTGGAGATGTAGAACCAAGAGAAAGCTGAATAAGCAAAACATCAATAGATTCACATATCTGAAGATTGGAATAAGAGATACCAAAGTGAATGGGACTGCGGTGGATAGGAGGGAATGGAGGGTGGAGGGTGGCAGTAAAGAAAGCGTCCTATATGATTTCCATGATGAGTGTCGGTGGCCATTGCAGGGATGGCTGTATAACACAGAGAAGACAAGTATTGATTCTACAATATCTTACTTTGCTCATGCAGATTGACTGCCATGGATAATCCTGCAGTTCTTTGTCATGGGCGTGTTGTTGCCAACGTAAGTTACTCATGTAAATGTACATTAATGAGTTATTAGTAAATGAATGAATGAATAAAATAAATATAGAGTAATAGAATGCAGCAGCACAGGTTACAGAAGACATGTGCTCACCTTTGTTCATAAACACACTATTAACAATCGCGAAGCTAAGTATCCATCAACAGATGAAGAGTGGAATATTATTCAGCCATATGAGGAAAACAAATCCTACCATTTACAACAACATGTATGGAGATAGAGGGAATTATGCTCAGTGAAATAAGCGACGGAGAGAAAGAAACGTTGCAAATGACTTCTCTCACTAGCAGAGTATTAGAAAAAAGGAAAAAGGTGAAGGAACAAAAGAGCAGCCACCCCGAACTGAAGAATGGACTAACAGTTACGAAAGGAAAAAGACTATGGAGGCATGGTAGTAATGGAGGGATAGGGGCAGGGGGAAGAAACGGTGCATAGAATTGGGATATATAGTGTTGGAGGGAAGGCACATGGAGGGCTATACAACACAGAAGACAAGTAGTGATTCTACATTAACTACACGGAAGGGCAGTGAATGCAATGGGGTATTGGGACATCTTGGTAGTTGGTGGAGTCTAGTAAACAATGTTACTCATGTAATTGTGGATAAATGTGTAATTAATGGTAATTAAGAGACATGAAGAGAGGTACAGAGATGATAGGTATAGACAGATGATAGAGAAAGATGATGATAGATGATATATATTTGATAGATGCATTTGATAGATTAGGCAGTTAGATGAAAGATAGATGAAAGATGACATTAGGTAGATAGGGAGACAGATGATATATTAGATATATAGTTAGATGATAGATAACTGCATAGAGAGATTATACCTATAGATCGATACAGAGATACACAGTAGATGATAGTAGATTGGAAAATACATAGGTAGATAGATTTATTGATTGAAAGTTGATAGATGACAGAAACATGGATGTATAGAAAGAGTGATAAGCAGATAAAATGCAGTGGCCCAGTTTTAGAAAGATATGTGCACCCCTTTGTTTATCACAGATCTATTCATAATAGCCAATCTGTGTCCGTCAGTAGATGAATGGACGAAGATGTGGTACATATACACAATCTATTGTTCAACCATAAGAAGAAAACAAATCCGTCCATTTGTAACTGCATGGATGGAACTAGGAGGTTTTATGCTCAGTGAAGTAAGCCAGGAGGAGAAAGACAAGTATCAAATGGGTTGACCCAACGGTGGAGACGGTAAACAAAGAAAAAAACGGAAGGAGGAAAACAGCAGCAGAATCACAGGACTAAAGAATTTACAAAGTTCAGAAATAGAAAGAGAGTGGGGTGGACAGGTGGAAACGGAGGGATAAGGGGGATGGTGGAAGAAAGGTAACATTACCAATACCATGTATAATGAGCTTGGGGTCACGGGGAGGCCTGTATAATACAGAGAGTACAAGTAGTGTTTCTACATTATCTGACTATGCTCATGAAGAGTGACCACAATGGACTGTATAGGGGGATCTAGGTGATGGGTGAGACTAGTAAAGATAATGTTTTTCATCCAATTGTAGAGTGATGATAAATAAAGAAGCAAATAATAAATACTTGACAGATGATAGATGAACGATTAACAGATACAAGATAGGTGGATAAATATATAGAGGTATAGATAGGTGATAGATTGATATTAAATTAAAAGGTATATAGATGACAGATGATAGATGATAGACAGATAGACAGACAGATGGATAGATAGATAGATAGATATGAAAGATTAGACAGATAAATTGAAGATAGTTTAGATATATAGATTTATTGATAGAACACAGTGGTTCTGTATAAATACCTGTGCACCTCTTTGTTTATCAGAGCAGTATTCACAATAGTCAATACGTGTCCATCAGTAGATGAATAGATAAAGAAGATGTGGTACATATTGACAATCAATTCTCATTCAGCATTGGAAGATACCAAATGCTACCATTTACAACAACATGCTCAATGAAAAAAGGCAGGAGGAGGACAAGAATCAAATAATTTGACCATTTTTGCGCATGCAGAAAAAATAAAAAACTGAAGGAGAATAACAGCAGCAGAAACACAGATCCAAAAATGAAGTAACAGTTACCAAAGGGAAAGCGACAAGGAGGACATGTGAGAATGGAGGGATAACAGTGTGGACAGAAAGGATTCATTATGATTAGCATGTGTAATGCTTCTAGGGGTGCACGGGGAGGGCTGAACCAAACAGAGAAGACAGTGATTCTACAGTACCTTGCTCTGTTTAAGGAAGTGGCTGCAGTGGCGCACTGGAGTTATCTTCGTGAATGGGGGAGTCTAGTGCCTGTAATGTTACACATGTCATTATAGATTAATAATAATTAATTAATTTATCCAGCAAAACAAATACAGTAGCCCAGTTTAAAAAGACAAATGCATGCCTATGTTTATCACAGCACTATTCAAAGTGGCCAAGCTAATGGGTCATCTGTAGATTAAAGGCTCAAGAAGATGTGGTACATATACACATGGAATGTTACTCAGCCATAAGAAGAATACAAATCCTATCCTTTGCAACAACATTAATGGAGCTAGACGGTATTATGCTCAGTGACATAAGTGAGGCAGAGGAAACAAGTATCAAATGATTTGACCCATCTGTGGAGACAAAGAACCAAGATAAAACTGAAGGAGCAAAACACCAGCATACTCACAGAACCCAAGAGTGGGTTAACAGTTACCAAAGGGCAAAGACTATGGTGGATAGGTGGGAATGCAAGGAGAAGGGCGGGTGTAAGATAGCACAGATTTGCTTAGCATTATTGTGTCTGCGGGACATGGGGAGGGCTGTACAACACTGAGAAGACAAGTAGTGATTCTACAGTGTCTTACTATGCTCCTGGACAGTGACTGCAATGGAGTATCCGGAGAGAACTTGGTTATGGTGTGGGTCTAGTAAAATTAATGTTTCTCAACTAATTGTAGATTAATCATAAAAAAATCAATAAATGAATAAATAATAAAGATATAGACATAATGCAACAGCCCAGTTGTAAAAGAAGATGGCTTGCCTCTGTCTCTCACCACACTATTCACAATAACCAAGCTAAATGTCCATCAGTGGATGAGAAGTAGAATATTATTCAGCCGTATGAAGAAAAAAGATCCTACGATTTACAACTACATGGATGGAGCTAGAGAGTATTGTGCTAAGTGAAATAAGCCACACAGAGAATGCCAAGTGGCAATTGATTTCACTCAAATGTGGAGTATTAGATAAAAGAGAAAACATGTAGTAATAAGACATTAGCTGCCTCACTGAAACCAAGAGTAGACTAATGGTTACCAAAGGGAAAGTGACTGAGGAGGATGGCTTGGAAGGGAGTAAAGAGAGGTAAAAAGGAGAATTACATGTAGCATTCATGTGAGTATTGGGCGGGTACGAAGAGCACAGTATATCAGCAAAGAACACTACTGTTTCTACAGGGTATTCCTGGGCTCATGGACAGTGACACTTATGGGGTATATGTTGTGGATTTGATAATGGGGGTAGTTTAGTAAACATAATGTTGGTTAAGTAACTGTCTTGTATGGACACGGAAATAAGAAACACTGTATCATTGGTCGGGTTTCAATTTTCCCTGATGCTGTCTAGCTGGTCACCGCCCACCTCAACAAAATCACACCCCATGTAGGGCCGCAGGGTCTGAAGTGCGAACCAACTCCTCTCAGCATACACATTCTGTGTCTATGAAAGAGGACCACTGTGACATCACGGAGTCTCCAGGAAGCAGTGCTGTTCCTGCAAACTGCACTAGCTGATGGTGTTCAGAGCGCAGCTTGTGGACCTGCAACATCTTACCAAACATAACTAGTTCTGGCCTACATATATATGTAAAATGATGTCACTCATCATTGGAGTATAAGAACAAAGAAAAAACTGTAATAGAATAACAGCAGTCTCACAGAACACAAGAATAGATTAACAGTTACCAAAGGGGAAGACACTGAGATGGATGGTTTGGAATGGAGGGATAAGGGGGTGGGAAGAGAGGGTGCATTTCAGTTAGCATATATAATGAGGAATGGCTGCACGTGCAGTGCTGTACAACAGAGAAGACAACTAGCAATCCACAGTACATTGCTGTGGTGATTGAAGTGACTGCAAAGGGGTATTGGGTGTAACGTGGTAATGGGTGTCTAGTAAATACATTACACATATAAATGTAGATTAAGAGTAAATAAACAACTCAATAATAAACTCCTGTCAATAAATCCAATGCAGCAGCCAAGTTAAAAAAAGGCATATACATCCATAGGTTTATCTGCAGTATTCACAGTATCCAAGGTAAGTGTCCTTCAGTAAATTAATGTGTAAAGAAGTTGTGGTACATATACACAATTGAATATTACTCAGCCGTAAGAAGAAAATAAATCCTAACATTTGCGACAACTTGGATGGTACTAGAGGGCAGTATTCTCATGAAATAAGAGGTGGAGAAACACGAGTGTCAAATGATTGGACTCATCTGTGGAGATGTAGAACCAAGAGAAAGCTGAATAAGCAAAACATCAATAGATTCACATATCTGAAGATTGCAATAAGAGATACCAAAGTGAATGTGCCTGTGATGGATAGGAGGGAATGGAGGGTGGAGGGTGGCAGTAAAGAAAGCGTCCTATATGATTTCCATGATGAGTGTCGGTGGCCATTGCAGGGATGGCTGTATAACACACAGAAGACAAGTATTGATTCTACAATATCTTACTTTGCTCATGCAGATTGACTGCCATGGATAATCCTGCAGTTCTTTGTCATGGGCGTGTTGTTGCAAACGTAAGTTACTCATGTAAATGTACATTAATGAGTTATTAGTAAATGAATGAATGAATAAAATAAATATAGAGTAATAGAATGCAGCAGCACAGGTTAAAGAAGACATGTGCTCACCTTTGTTCATAAACACACTATTAACAATCGCGAAGCTAAGTATCCATCAGCAGATGAAGAGTGGAATATTATTCAGCCATATGAGGAAAACAAATCCTACCATTTACAACAACATGTATGGAGATAGAGGGAATTATGCTCAGTGAAATAAGCGACGGAGAGAAAGAAACGTTGCAAATGACTTCACTCACTTGCAGAGTATTAGAAAAAAGGAAAAAGGTGAAGGAACAAAAGAGCAGCCACCCCGAACTGAAGAATGGACTAACAGTTACGAAAGGAAAAAGACTATGGAGGCATGGTAGTAATGGAGGGATAGGGGCAGGGGGAAGAAACGGTGCATAGAATTTGGATATATAGTGTTGGAGGGAGGGCACATGGAGAGCTATACAACACAGAAGACAAGTAGTGATTCTACATTAACTACACGGAAGGGCAGTGAATGCAATGGTGTATTGGGACATCTTGGTAGTTGGTGGAGTCTAGTAAACAATGTTACTCATGTAATTGTGGATAAATGTGTAATTAATGGTAATTAAAAGACATGAAGAGAGGTACAGAGATGATAGGTATAGACAGATGATAGAGAAAGATGATGATAGATGATATATATTTGATAGATGCATTTGATAGATTAGGCAGTTAGATGATAGATAGATGAAAGATGACATTAGTTAGATAGGGAGACAGATGATATATTAGATATATAGTTAGATGATAGATAACTGCATAGAGAGATTATACCTATAGATCGATACAGAGATACACAGTAGATGATAGTAGATTGGAAAATACATAGGTAGATAGATTTATTGATTGAAAGTTGATAGATGACAGAAACATGGATGTATAGAAAGAGTGATAAGCAGATAAAATGCAGTGGCCCAGTTTTAGAAAGATATGTGCACCCCTTTGTTTATCACAGATCTATTCATAATAGCCAATCTGTGTCCGTCAGTAGATGAATGGATGAAGATGTGGTACATATACACAATCTATTATTCAACCATAAGAAGAAAACAAATCCGTCCATTTGTAACTGCATGGATGGAACTAGGAGGTTTTATGCTCAGTGAAGTAAGCCAGGACGAGAAAGACAAGTATCAAATAAGTTGACCCAACGGTGGAGACGGTAAACCAAGAAAAAAACGGAAGGAGGAAAACAGCAGCAGAATCACAGGACCAAAGAATTTACAAAGTTCAGAAATAGAAAGAGAGTGAGGTGGACAGGTGGAAACGGAGGGATAAGGGGGATGGTGGAAGAAAGGTAACATTACCAATACCATGTATAATGAGCTTGGGGTCACGGGGAGGCCTGTATAATACAGAGAGTACAAGTAGTGTTTCTACATTATCTGACTATGCTCATGAAGAGTGACCACAATGGACTGTATAGGGGGATCTAGGTGATGGGTGAGACTTGTAAAGATAATGTTATTCATCCAATTGTAGAGTGATGATAAATAAAGAAGCAAATAATAAATACTTGACAGATGATAGATGAACGATTAACAGATACAAGATAGATGGATAAATATATAGAGGTATAGATAGGTGATAGATTGATATTAAATTAAAAGGTATATAGATGACAGATGATAGATGATAGACAGATAGACAGACAGACAGATGGATAGATAGATAGATATGAAAGATTAGACAGATAAATTGAAGATAGATTAGATATATAGATTTATTGATAGAACACAGTGGTTCTCTATAAAGACCTGTGCACCTCTTTGTTTATCAGAGCAGTATTCACAATAGTCAATACGTGTCCATCAGTAGATGAATAGATAAAGAAGATGTGGTACATATTGACAATCAATACTCATTCAGCATTGGAAGATACCAAATCCTACCATTTACAACAACATGCTCAATGAAATAAGTCAGGAGAAGGACAAGAATCAAATAATTTGACCATCTGTGCGCATGGAGAACCAATAAGAAACTGAAGGAGAATAACAGCAGCAGAAACACAGATCCAAAAATGAAGTAACAGTTATCAAAGGGAAAGCGACAAGGAGGACATGTGAGAATGGAGGGATAACAGTGTGGACAGAAAGGATGCATTATGATTAGCATGTGTAATGCTTCTAGGGGTGCACGGGGAGGGCTGAACCAAACAGAGAAGACAGTGATTCTACAGTACCTTGCTCTGTTTAAGGAAGTGGCTGCAGTGGCGCACTGGAGGGATCTTCGTGAATGGGGGAGTCTAGTGCCTGTAATGTTACACATGTCATTATAGATTAATAATAATTAATTAATTTATCTAGCAAAACAAATACAGTAGCCCAGTTTAAAAAGACAAATGCATGCCTATGTTTATCACAGCACTATTAAAAGTGGCCAAGCTAATGGGTCATCTGTAGATTAAAGGCTCAAGAAGATGTGGTACATATACACATGGAATATTACTCAGCCATAAGAAGAATACAAATCCTATCCTTTGCAACAACATTAATGGAGCTAGACGGTATTATGCTCAGTGACATAAGTGAGGCAGAGGAAACAAGTATAAAATGATTTGACACATCTCTGGAGACAAAGAACCAAGATAAAACTGAAGGAGCAAAACACCAGCATACTCACAGAACCCAAGAGTGGGTTAACAGTTACCAAAGGGCAAAGACTATGGTGGATAGGTGGGAATGCAAGGAGAAGGGCGGGTGTAAGATAGCACACTTTTTGCTTAGCATTATTGTGTCTGCCGGACATGGGGAGGGCTGTACAACACTGAGAAGACAAGTAGTGATTCTACAGTGTCTTACTATGCTCCTGGACAGTGACAGCAATGGAGTATCCGGAGAGAACTTGGTTATGGTGTGGGTCTAGTAAAATTAATGTTTCTCATGTAATTGTAGATTAATCATAAAAAAATCAATAAATGAATAAATAAATGAATAAATAATAAAGATATAGACATAATGCAACAGCCCAGTTGTAAAAGAAGATGGCTTGCCTCTGTCTCTCACCACACTATTCACAATAACCAAGCTAAATGTTCATCAGTGGATGAGAAGTAGAATATTATTCAGCCGTATGAAGAAAAAAGATCCTACGATTTACAACTACATGGATGGAGCTAGAGAGTATTGTGCTAAGTGAAATAAGCCACACAGAGAATGCCAAGTGGCAATTGATTTCACTCAAATGTGGAGTATTAGATAAAAGAGAAAACATGTAGTAATAAGACATTAGCTGCCTCACTGAAACCAAGAGTAGACTAATGGTTACCAAAGGGAAAGTGACTGAGGAGGATGGCTTGGAAGGGAGTAAAGAGAGGTAAAAAGGAGAATCACATGTAGCATTCATGTGAGTATTGGGCGGGTACGAAGAGCACAGTATATCAGCAAAGAACACTACTGTTTCTACAGGGTATTCCTGGGCTCATGGACAGTGACACTTATGGGGTATATGTTGTGGATTTGATAATGGAGGTAGTTTAGTAAACATAATGTTGGTTAAGTAACTGTCTTGTATGGACACGGAAATAAGAAACACTGTATCATTGGTCGGGTTTCAATTTTCCCTGATGCTGTCTAGTTGGTCACCGCCCACCTCAACAAAATCACACCCCTTGTAGGGCCGCAGGCTCTGAAGTGCGAACCAGCTCCTCTCAGCATACACATTCTGTGTCTATGAAAGAGGCCCACTGTGACATCACGGAGTCTACAGGAAGCAGTGCTCTTCCTGCAAACTCCACTAGCTGATGGTGTTCAGAGCGCAGCCGTGTGGACCTGCACCATCTTACCAAACATAACTAGTTCTGGACTACATATATATGTAAAATGATGTCACTCATCATTGGAGTATAAGAACAAAGAAAAAACTGTAATAGAATAACAGCAGTCTCACAGAACACAAGAATAGATTAACAGTTACCAAAGGGGAAGACACTGAGATGGATGGTTTGGAATGGAGGGATAAGGGGGTGGGAAGAGAGGGTGCATTTCAGTTAGCATATATAATGAGGAATGGCTGCACGTGCAGTGCTGTACAACAGAGAAGACAACTAGCAATCCACAGTACATTGCTGTGGTGATTGAAGTGACTGCAAAGGGGTATTGGGTGTAACGTGGTAATGGGTGTCTAGTAAATACATTACACATATAAATGTAGATTAAGAGTAAATAAACAACTCAATAATAAACTCCTATCAATAAATCCAATGCAGCAGCCAAGTTAAAAAAAGGCATATACATCCATAGGTTTATCTGCAGTATTCACAGTATCCAAGGTAAGTGTCCTTCAGTAAATTAATGTGTAAAGAAGTTGTGGTACATATACACAATTGAATATTACTCAGCCGTAAGAAGAAAATAAATCCTAACATTTGCGACAACTTGGATGGTACTAGAGGGCAGTATTCTCATGAAATAAGAGGTGGAGAAACACGAGTGTCAAATGATTGGACTCATCTGTGGAGATGTAGAACCAAGAGAAAGCTGAATAAGCAAAACATCAATAGATTCACGTATCTGAAGATTGGAATAAGAGATACCAAAGTGAATGGGACTGCGGTGGATAGGAGGGAATGGAGGGTGGAGGGTGGCAGTAAAGAAAGCGTCCTATATGATTTCCATGATGAGTGTCGGTGGCCATTGCAGGGATGGCTGTATAACACACAGAAGACAAGTATTGATTCTACAATATCTTACTTTGCTCATGCAGATTGACTGCCATGGATAATCCTGCAGTTCTTTGTCATGGGCGTGTTGTTGCAAACGTAAGTTACTCATGTAAATGTACATTAATGAGTTATTAGTAAATGAATGAATGAATAAAATAAATATAGAGTAATAGAATGCAGCAGCACAGGTTAAAGAAGACATGTACTCACCTTTGTTCATAAACACACTATTAACAATCGCGAAGCTAAGTATCCATCAGCAGATGAAGAGTGGAATATTATTCAGCCATATGAGGAAAACAAATCCTACCATTTACAACAACATGTATGGAGATAGAGGGAATTATGCTCAGTGAAATAAGCGACGGAGAGAAAGAAACGTTGCAAATGACTTCACTCACTTGCAGAGTATTAGAAAAAAGGAAAAAGGTGAAGGAACAAAAGAGCAGCCACCCCGAACTGAAGAATGGACTAACAGTTACGAAAGGAAAAAGACTATGGAGGCATGGTAGTAATGGAGGGATAGGGGCAGGGGGAAGAAACGGTGCATAGAATTTGGATATATAGTGTTGGAGGGAGGGCACATGGAGAGCTATACAACACAGAAGACAAGTAGTGATTCTACATTAACTACACGGAAGGGCAGTGAATGCAATGGGGTATTGGGACATCTTGGTAGTTGGTGGAGTCTAGTAAACAATGTTACTCATGTAATTGTGGATAAATGTGTAATTAATGGTAATTAAAAGACATGAAGAGAGGTACAGAGATGATAGGTATAGACAGATGATAGAGAAAGATGATGATAGATGATATATATTTGATAGATGCATTTGATAGATTAGGCAGTTAGATGAAAGATAGATGAAAGATGACATTAGGTAGATAGGGAGACAGATGATATATTAGATATATAGTTAGATGATAGATAACTGCATAGAGAGATTATACCTATAGATCGATACAGAGATACACAGTAGATGATAGTAGATTGGAAAATACAGAGGTAGATAGATTTATTGATTGAAAGTTGATAGGTGACAGAAACATGGATGTATAGAAAGATTGATAAGCAGATAAAATGCAGTGGCCCAGTTTTAGAAAGATATGTGCACCCCTTTGTTTATCACAGATCTATTCATAATAGCCAATCTGTGTCCGTCAGTAGATGAATGGATGAAGATGTGGTACATATACACAATCTATTGTTCAACCATAAGAAGAAAACAAATCCGTCCATTTGTAACTGCATGGATGGAACTAGGAGGTTTTATGCTCAGTGAAGTAAGCCAGGAGGAGAAAGACAAGTATCAAATGGGTTGACCCAATGGTGGAGACGGTAAACCAAGAAAAAAACGGAAGGAGGAAAACAGCAGCAGAATCACAGGACCAAAGAATTTACAAAGTTCAGAAATAGAAAGAGAGTGGGGTGGACAGGTGGAAACGGAGGGATAAGGGGATGGTGGAAGAAAGGTAACATTACCAATACCATGTATAATGAGCTTGGGGTCACGGGGAGGCCTGTATAATACAGAGAGTACAAGTAGTGTTTCTACATTATCTGACTATGCTCATGAAGAGTGACCACAATGGACTGTATAGGGGGATCTAGGTGATGGGTGAGACTAGTAAAGATAATGTTATTAATCCAATTGTAGAGTGATGATAAATAAAGAAGCAAATAATAAATACTTGACAGATGATAGATGAACGATTAACAGATACAAGATAGATGGATAAATATATAGAGGTATAGATAGGTGATAGATTGATATTAAATTAAAAGGTATATAGATGACAGATGATAGATGATAGACAGATAGACAGACAGACAGATGGATAGATAGATAGATAGATATGAAAGATTAGACAGATAAATTGAAGATAGATTAGATATATAGATTTATTGATAGAACACAGTGGTTCTGTATAAAGACCTGTGCACCTCTTTGTTTATCAGAGCAGTATTCACAATAGTCAATACGTGTCCATCAGTAGATGAATAGATAAAGAAGATGTGGTACATATTGACAATCAATTCTCATTCAGCATTGGAAGATACCAAATGCTACCATTTACAACAACATGCTCAATGAAAAAAGGCAGGAGGAGGACAAGAATCAAATAATTTGACCATTTTTGCGCATGGAGAAAAAATAAAAAACTGAAGGAGAATAACAGCAGCAGAAACACAGATCCAAAAATGAAGTAACAGTTACCAAAGGGAAAGCGACAAGGAGGACATGTGAGAATGGAGGGATAACAGTGTGGACAGAAAGGATGCATTATGATTAGCATGTGTAATGCTTCTAGGGGTGCACGGGGAGGGCTGAACCAAACAGAGAAGACAGTGATTCTACAGTACCTTGCTCTGTTTAAGGAAGTGGCTGCAGTGGCGCACTGGAGGGATCTTCGTGAATGGGGGAGTCTAGTGCCTGTAATGTTACACATGTCATTATAGATTAATAATAATTAATTAATTTATCCAGCAAAACAAATACAGTAGCCCAGTTTAAAAAGACAAATGCATGCCTATGTTTATCACAGCACTATTCAAAGTGGCCAAGCTAATGGGTCATCTGTAGATTAAAGGCTCAAGAAGATGTGGTACATATACACATGGAATGTTACTCAGCCATAAGAAGAATACAAATCCTATCCTTTGCAACAACATTAATGGAGCTAGACGGTATTATGCTCAGTGACATAAGTGAGGCAGAGGAAACAAGTATCAAATGATTTGACCCATCTGTGGAGACAAAGAACCAAGATAAAACTGAAGGAGCAAAACACCAGCATACTCACAGAACCCAAGAGTGGGTTAACAGTTACCAAAGGGCAAAGACTATGGTGGATAGGTGGGAATGCAAGGAGAAGGGCGGGTGTAAGATAGCACAGTTTTTGCTTAGCATTATTGTGTCTGCCGGACATAGGGAGGGCTGTACAACACTGAGAAGACAAGTAGTGATTCTACAGTGTCTTACTATGCTCCTGGACAGTGACTGCAATGGAGTATCCGGAGAGAACTTGGTTATGGTGTGGGTCTAGTAAAATTAATGTTTCTCAACTAATTGTAGATTAATCATAAAAAAATCAATAAATGACTAAATAAATGAATAAATAATAAAGATATAGACATAATGCAACAGCCCAGTTGTAAAAGAAGATGGCTTGCCTCTGTCTCTCACCACACTATTCACAATAACCAAGCTAAATGTCCATCAGCGGATGAGAAGTAGAATATTATTCAGCCGTATGAAGAACAAAGATCCTACGATTTACAACTACATGGATGGAGCTAGAGAGTATTGTGCTAAGTGAAATAAGCCACACAGAGAATGCCAAGTGGCAATTGATTTCACTCAAATGTGGAGTATTAGATAAAAGAGAAAACATGTAGTAATAAGACATTAGCTGCCTCACTGAAACCAAGAGTAGACTAATGGTTACCAAAGGGAAAGTGACTGAGGAGGATGGCTTGGAAGGGAGTAAAGAGAGGTAAAAAGGAGAATTACATGTAGCATTCATGTGAGTATTGGGCGGGTACGAAGAGCACAGTATATCAGCAAAGAACACTACTGTTTCTACAGGGTATTCCTGGGCTCATGGACAGTGACACTTATGGGGTATATGTTGTGGATTTGATAATGGGGGTAGTTTAGTAAACATAATGTTGGTTAAGTAACTGTCTTGTATGGACACGGAAATAAGAAACACTGTATCATTGGTCGGGTTTCAATTTTCCCTGATGCTGTCTAGTTGGTCACCGCCCACCTCAACAAAATCACACCCCTTGTAGGGCCGCAGGCTCTGAAGTGCGAACCAGCTCCTCTCAGCATACACATTCTGTGTCTATGAAAGAGGCCAATGTGACATCACGGAGTCTCCAGGAAGCAGTGCTCTTCCTGCAAACTCCACTAGCTGATGGTGTTCAGAGCGCAGCCGTGTGGACCTGCACCATCTTACCAAACATAACTATTTCTGGCCTACATATATATGTAAAATGATGTCACTCATCATTGGAGTATAAGAACAAAGAAAAAACTGTAATAGAATAACAGCAGTCTCACAGAACACAAGAATAGATTAACAGTTACCAAAGGGGAAGACACTGAGATGGATGGTTTGGAATGGAGGGATAAGGGGGTGGGAAGAGAGGGTGCATTTCAGTTAGCATATATAATGAGGAATGGCTGCACGTGCAGTGCTGTACAACAGAGAAGACAACTAGCAATCCACAGTACATTGCTGTGGTGATTGAAGTGACTGCAAAGGGGAAGGGGTATTGGGTGTAACGTGGTAATGGGTGTCTAGTAAATACATTACACATATAAATGTAGATTAAGAGTAAATAAACAACTCAATAATAAACTCCTATCAGTAAATCCAATGCAGCAGCCAAGTTAAAAAATGGCATATACATCCATAGGTTTATCTGCAGTATTCACAGTATCCAAGGTAAGTGTCCTTCAGTAAATTAATGTGTAAAGAAGTTGTGGTACATATACACAATTGAATATTACTCAGCCGTAAGAAGAAAATAAATCCTAACATTTGCGACAACTTGGATGGTACTAGAGGGCAGTATTCTCATGAAATAAGAGGTGGAGAAACACGAGTGTCAAATGATTGGACTCATCTGTGGAGATGTAGAACCAAGAGAAAGCTGAATAAGCAAAACATCAATAGATTCACATATCTGAAGATTGGAATAAGAGATACCAAAGTGAATGGGACTGCGGTGGATAGGAGGGAATGGAGGGTGGAGGGTGGTAGTAAAGAAAGCGTCCTATATGATTTCCATGATGAGTGTCGGTGGCCATTGCAGGGATGGCTGTATAACACAGAGAAGACAAGTATTGATTCTACAATATCTTACTTTGCTCATGCAGATTGACTGCCATGGATAATCCTGCAGTTCTTTGTCATGGGCGTGTTGTTGCAAACGTAAGTTACTCATGTAAATGTACATTAATGAGTTATTAGTAAATGAATGAATGAATAAAATAAATATAGAGTAATAGAATGCAGCAGCACAGGTTAAAGAAGACATGTGCTCACCTTTGTTCATAAACACACTATTAACAATCGCGAAGCTAAGTATCCATCAGCAGATGAAGAGTGGAATATTATTCAGCCATATGAGGAAAACAAATCCTACCATTTACAACAACGTGTATGGAGATAGAGGAAATTATGCTCAGTGAAATAAGCGACGGAGAGAAAGAAACGTTGCAAATGACTTCACTCACTTGCAGAGTATTAGAAAAAAGGAAAAAGGTGAAGGAACAAAAGAGCAGCCACCCCGAACTGAAGAATGGACTAACAGTTACGAAAGGAAAAAGACTATGGAGGCATGGTAGTAATGGAGGGATAGGGGCAGGGGGAAGAAACGGTGCATAGAATTTGGATATATAGTGTTGGAGGGAGGGCACATGGAGGGCTATACAACACAGAAGACAAGTAGTGATTCTACATTAACTACACGGAAGGGCAGTGAATGCAATGGGGTATTGGGACATCTTGGTAGTTGGTGGAGTCTTGTAAACAATGTTACTCATGTAATTGAGGATAAATGTGTAATTAATGGTAATTAAAAGACATGAAGAGAGGTACAGAGATGATAGGTATAGACAGATGATAGAGAAAGATGATGATAGATGATATATATTTGATAGATGCATTTGATAGATTAGGCAGTTAGATGAAAGATAGATGAAAGATGACATTAGGTAGATAGGGAGACAGATGATATATTAGATATATAGTTAGATGATAGATAACTGCATAGAGAGATTATACCTATAGATCGATACAGAGATACACAGTAGATGATAGTAGATTGGAAAATACATAGGTAGATAGATTTATTGATTGAAAGTTGATAGATGACAGAAACATGGATGTATAGAAAGAGTGATAAGCAGATAAAATGCAGTGGCCCAATTTTAGAAAGATATGTGCACCCCTTTGTTTATCACAGATCTATTCATAATAGCCAATCTGTGTCCGTCAGTAGATGAATGGATGAAGACGTGGTACATATACACAATCTATTATTCAACCATAAGAAGAAAACAAATCCGTCCATTTGTAACTGCATGGATGGAACTAGGAGGTTTTATGCTCAGTGAAGTAAGCCAGGAGGAGAAAGACAAGTATCAAATGGGTTGACCCAACGGTGGAGACGGTAAACCAAGAAAAAAACGGAAGGAGGAAAACAGCAGCAGAATCACAGGACCAAAGAATTTACAAAGTTCAGAAATAGAAAGAGAGTGGGGTGGACAGGTGGAAACGGAGGGATAAGGGGGATGGTGGAAGAAAGGTAACATTACCAATACCATGTATAATGAGCTTGGGGTCACGGGGAGGCCTGTATAATACAGAGAGTACAAGTAGTGTTTCTACATTATCTGACTATGCTCATGAAGAGAGACCACAATGGACTGTATAGGGGGATCTAGGTGATGGGTGAGACTAGTAAAGATAATGTTATTCATCCAATTGTAGAGTGATGATAAATAAAGAAGCAAATAATAAATACTTGACAGATGATAGATGAACGATTAACAGATACAAGATAGATGGATAAATATATAGAGGTATAGATAGGTGATAGATTGATATTAAATTAAAAGGTATATAGATGACAGATGATAGATGATAGATAGACAGACAGACAGATGGATAGATAGATAGATAGATATGAAAGATTAGACAGATAAATTGAAGATAGATTAGATATATAGATTTATTGATAGAACACAGTGGTTCTGTATAAAGACCTGTGCACCTCTTTGTTTATCAGAGCAGTATTCACAATAGTCAATACGTGTCCATCAGTAGATGAATAGATAAAGAAGATGTGGTACATATTGACAATCAATTCTCATTCAACATTGGAAGATACCAAATCCTACCATTTACAACAACATGCTCAATGAAATAAGTCAGGAGAAGGACAAGAATCAAATAATTTGACCATTTTTGCGCATGGAGAACCAATAAGAAACTGAAGGAGAATAACAGCAGCAGAAACACAGATCCAAAAATGAAGTAACAGTTACCAAAGGGAAAGCGACAAGGAGGACATGTGAGAATGGAGGGATAACAGTGTGGACAGAAAGGATGCATTATGATTAGCATGTGTAATGCTTCTAGGGGTGCACGGGGAGGGCTGAACCAAACAGAGAAGACAGTGATTCTACAGTACCTTGCTCTGTTTAAGGAAGTGGCTGCAGTGGCGCACTGGAGGGATCTTCGTGAATGGGGGAGTCTAGTGCCTGTAATGTTACACATGTCATTATAGATTAATAATAATTAATTAATTTATCCAGCAAAACAAATACAGTAGCCCAGTTTAAAAAGACAAATGCATGCCTATGTTTATCACAGCACTATTCAAAGTGGCCAATCTAATGGGTCATCTGTAGATTAAAGGCTCAAGAAGATGTGGTACATATACACATGGAATGTTACTCAGCCATAAGAAGAATACAAATCCTATCCTTTGCAACAACATTAATGGAGCTAGACGGTATTATGCTCAGTGACATAAGTGAGGCAGAGGAAACAAGTATCAAATGATTTGACCCATCTGTGGAGACAAAGAACCAAGATAAAACTGAAGGAGCAAAACACCAGCATACTCACAGAACCCAAGAGTGGGTTAACAGTTACCAAAGGGCAAAGACTATGGTGGATAGGTGGGAATGCAAGGAGAAGGGCGGGTGTAAGATAGCACACTTTTTGCTTAGCATTATTGTGTCTGCCGGACATGGGGAGGGCTGTACAACACTGAGAAGACAAGTAGTGATTCTACAGTGTCTTACTATGCTCCTGGACAGTGACTGCAATGGAGTATCCGCAGAGAACTTGGTTATGGTGTGGGTCTAGTAAAATTAATGTTTCTCATGTAATTGTAGATTACTCATAAAAAAATCAATAAATGACTAAATAAATGAATAAATAATAAAGATATAGACATAATGCAACAGCCCAGTTGTAAAAGAAGATGGCTTGCCTCTGTCTCTCACCACACTATTCACAATAACCAAGCTAAATGTCCATCAGTGGATGAGAAGTAGAATATTATTCAGCCGTATGAAGAACAAAGATCCTACGATTTACAACTACATGGATGGAGCTAGAGAGTATTGAGCTAAGTGAAATAAGCCACACAGAGAATGCCAAGTGGCAATTGATTTCACTCAAATGTGGAGTATTAGATAAAAGAGAAAACATGTAGTAATAAGACATTAGCTGCCTCACTGAAACCAAGAGTAGACTAATGGTTACCAAAGGGAAAGTGACTGAGGTGGATGGCTTGGAAGGGAGTAAAGAGAGGTAAAAAGGAGAATTACATGTAGCATTCATGTGAGTATTGGGCGGGTACGAAGAGCACAGTATATCAGCAAAGAACACTACTGTTTCTACAGGGTATTCCTGGGCTCATGGACAGTGACACTTATGGGGTATATGTTGTGGATTTGATAATGGGGGTAGTTTAGTAAACATAATGTTGGTTAAGTAACTGTCTTGTATGGACACGGAAATAAGAAACACTGTATCATTGGTCGGGTTTCAATTTTCCCTGATGCTGTCTAGTTGGTCACCGCCCACCTCAACAAAATCACACCCCTTGTAGGGCCGCAGGCTCTGAAGTGCGAACCAGCTCCTCTCAGCATACACATTCTGTGTCTATGAAAGAGGCCAATGTGACATCACGGAGTCTCCAGGAAGCAGTGCTCTTCCTGCAAACTCCACTAGCTGATGGTGTTCAGAGCGCAGCCGTGTGGACCTGCACCATCTTACCAAACATAACTATTTCTGGCCTACATATATATGTAAAATGATGTCACTCATCATTGGAGTATAAGAACAAAGAAAAAACTGTAATAGAATAACAGCAGTCTCACAGAACACAAGAATAGATTAACAGTTACCAAAGGGGAAGACACTGAGATGGATGGTTTGGAATGGAGGGATAAGGGGGTGGGAAGAGAGGGTGCATTTCAGTTAGCATATATAATGAGGAATGGCTGCACGTGCAGTGCTGTACAACAGAGAAGACAACTAGCAATCCACAGTACATTGCTGTGGTGATTGAAGTGACTGCAAAGGGGAAGGGGTATTGGGTGTAACGTGGTAATGGGTGTCTAGTAAATACATTACACATATAAATGTAGATTAAGAGTAAATAAACAACTCAATAATAAACTCCTATCAGTAAATCCAATGCAGCAGCCAAGTTAAAAAAAGGCATATACATCCATAGGTTTATCTGCAGTATTCACAGTATCCAAGGTAAGTGTCCTTCAGTAAATTAATGTGTAAAGAAGTTGTGGTACATATACACAATTGAATATTACTCAGCCGTAAGAAGAAAATAAATCCTAACATTTGCGACAACTTGGATGGTACTAGAGGGCAGTATTCTCATGAAATAAGAGGTGGAGAAACACGAGTGTCAAATGATTGGACTCATCTGTGGAGATGTAGAACCAAGAGAAAGCTGAATAAGCAAAACATCAATAGATTCACATATCTGAAGATTGGAATAAGAGATACCAAAGTGAATGGGACTGCGGTGGATAGGAGGGAATGGAGGGTGGAGGGTGGTAGTAAAGAAAGCGTCCTATATGATTTCCATGATGAGTGTCGGTGGCCATTGCAGGGATGGCTGTATAACACAGAGAAGACAAGTATTGATTCTACAATATCTTACTTTGCTCATGCAGATTGACTGCCATGGATAATCCTGCAGTTCTTTGTCATGGGCGTGTTGTTGCAAACGTAAGTTACTCATGTAAATGTACATTAATGAGTTATTAGTAAATGAATGAATGAATAAAATAAATATAGAGTAATAGAATGCAGCAGCACAGGTTAAAGAAGACATGTGCTCACCTTTGTTCATAAACACACTATTAACAATCGCGAAGCTAAGTATCCATCAGCAGATGAAGAGTGGAATATTATTCAGCCATATGAGGAAAACAAATCCTACCATTTACAACAACGTGTATGGAGATAGAGGAAATTATGCTCAGTGAAATAAGCGACGGAGAGAAAGAAACGTTGCAAATGACTTCACTCACTTGCAGAGTATTAGAAAAAAGGAAAAAGGTGAAGGAACAAAAGAGCAGCCACCCCGAACTGAAGAATGGACTAACAGTTACGAAAGGAAAAAGACTATGGAGGCATGGTAGTAATGGAGGGATAGGGGCAGGGGGAAGAAACGGTGCATAGAATTTGGATATATAGTGTTGGAGGGAGGGCACATGGAGGGCTATACAACACAGAAGACAAGTAGTGATTCTACATTAACTACACGGAAGGGCAGTGAATGCAATGGGGTATTGGGACATCTTGGTAGTTGGTGGAGTCTTGTAAACAATGTTACTCATGTAATTGAGGATAAATGTGTAATTAATGGTAATTAAAAGACATGAAGAGAGGTACAGAGATGATAGGTATAGACAGATGATAGAGAAAGATGATGATAGATGATATATATTTGATAGATGCATTTGATAGATTAGGCAGTTAGATGAAAGATAGATGAAAGATGACATTAGGTAGATAGGGAGACAGATGATATATTAGATATATAGTTAGATGATAGATAACTGCATAGAGAGATTATACCTATAGATCGATACAGAGATACACAGTAGATGATAGTAGATTGGAAAATACATAGGTAGATAGATTTATTGATTGAAAGTTGATAGATGACAGAAACATGGATGTATAGAAAGAGTGATAAGCAGATAAAATGCAGTGGCCCAATTTTAGAAAGATATGTGCACCCCTTTGTTTATCACAGATCTATTCATAATAGCCAATCTGTGTCCGTCAGTAGATGAATGGATGAAGACGTGGTACATATACACAATCTATTATTCAACCATAAGAAGAAAACAAATCCGTCCATTTGTAACTGCATGGATGGAACTAGGAGGTTTTATGCTCAGTGAAGTAAGCCAGGAGGAGAAAGACAAGTATCAAATGGGTTGACCCAACGGTGGAGACGGTAAACCAAGAAAAAAACGGAAGGAGGAAAACAGCAGCAGAATCACAGGACCAAAGAATTTACAAAGTTCAGAAATAGAAAGAGAGTGGGGTGGACAGGTGGAAACGGAGGGATAAGGGGGATGGTGGAAGAAAGGTAACATTACCAATACCATGTATAATGAGCTTGGGGTCACGGGGAGGCCTGTATAATACAGAGAGTACAAGTAGTGTTTCTACATTATCTGACTATGCTCATGAAGAGAGACCACAATGGACTGTATAGGGGGATCTAGGTGATGGGTGAGACTAGTAAAGATAATGTTATTCATCCAATTGTAGAGTGATGATAAATAAAGAAGCAAATAATAAATACTTGACAGATGATAGATGAACGATTAACAGATACAAGATAGATGGATAAATATATAGAGGTATAGATAGGTGATAGATTGATATTAAATTAAAAGGTATATAGATGACAGATGATAGATGATAGATATACAGACAGACAGATGGATAGATAGATAGATAGATATGAAAGATTAGACAGATAAATTGAAGATAGATTAGATATATAGATTTATTGATAGAACACAGTGGTTCTGTATAAAGACCTGTGCACCTCTTTGTTTATCAGAGCAGTATTCACAATAGTCAATACGTGTCCATCAGTAGATGAATAGATAAAGAAGATGTGGTACATATTGACAATCAATTCTCATTCAGCATTGGAAGATACCAAATCCTACCATTTACAACAACATGCTCAATGAAATAAGTCAGGAGAAGGACAAGAATCAAATAATTTGACCATTTTTGCGCATGGAGAACCAATAAGAAACTGAAGGAGAATAACAGCAGCAGAAACACAGATCCAAAAATGAAGTAACAGTTACCAAAGGGAAAGCGACAAGGAGGACATGTGAGAATGGAGGGATAACAGTGTGGACAGAAAGGATGCATTATGATTAGCATGTGTAATGCTTCTAGGGGTGCACGGGGAGGGCTGAACCAAACAGAGAAGACAGTGATTCTACAGTACCTTGCTCTGTTTAAGGAAGTGGCTGCAGTGGCGCACTGGAGGGATCTTCGTGAATGGGGGAGTCTAGTGCCTGTAATGTTACACATGTCATTATAGATTAATAATAATTAATTAATTTATCCAGCAAAACAAATACAGTAGCCCAGTTTAAAAAGACAAATGCATGCCTATGTTTATCACAGCACTATTCAAAGTGGCCAATCTAATGGGTCATCTGTAGATTAAAGGCTCAAGAAGATGTGGTACATATACACATGGAATGTTACTCAGCCATAAGAAGAATACAAATCCTATCCTTTGCAACAACATTAATGGAGCTAGACGGTATTATGCTCAGTGACATAAGTGAGGCAGAGGAAACAAGTATCAAATGATTTGACCCATCTGTGGAGACAAAGAACCAAGATAAAACTGAAGGAGCAAAACACCAGCATACTCACAGAACCCAAGAGTGGGTTAACAGTTACCAAAGGGCAAAGACTATGGTGGATAGGTGGGAATGCAAGGAGAAGGGCGGGTGTAAGATAGCACACTTTTTGCTTAGCATTATTGTGTCTGCCGGACATGGGGAGGGCTGTACAACACTGAGAAGACAAGTAGTGATTCTACAGTGTCTTACTATGCTCCTGGACAGTGACTGCAATGGAGTATCCGCAGAGAACTTGGTTATGGTGTGGGTCTAGTAAAATTAATGTTTCTCATGTAATTGTAGATTACTCATAAAAAAATCAATAAATGACTAAATAAATGAATAAATAATAAAGATATAGACATAATGCAACAGCCCAGTTGTAAAAGAAGATGGCTTGCCTCTGTCTCTCACCACACTATTCACAATAACCAAGCTAAATGTCCATCAGTGGATGAGAAGTAGAATATTATTCAGCCGTATGAAGAACAAAGATCCTACGATTTACAACTACATGGATGGAGCTAGAGAGTATTGAGCTAAGTGAAATAAGCCACACAGAGAATGCCAAGTGGCAATTGATTTCACTCAAATGTGGAGTATTAGATAAAAGAGAAAACATGTAGTAATAAGACATTAGCTGCCTCACTGAAACCAAGAGTAGACTAATGGTTACCAAAGGGAAAGTGACTGAGGTGGATGGCTTGGAAGGGAGTAAAGAGAGGTAAAAAGGAGAATTACATGTAGCATTCATGTGAGTATTGGGCGGGTACGAAGAGCACAGTATATCAGCAAAGAACACTACTGTTTCTACAGGGTATTCCTGGGCTCATGGACAGTGACACTTATGGGGTATATGTTGTGGATTTGATAATGGGGGTAGTTTAGTAAACATAATGTTGGTTAAGTAACTGTCTTGTATGGACACGGAAATAAGAAACACTGTATCATTGGTCGGGTTTCAATTTTCCCTGATGCTGTCTAGTTGGTCACCGCCCACCTCAACAAAATCACACCCCTTGTAGGGCCGCAGGCTCTGAAGTGCGAACCAGCTCCTCTCAGCATACACATTCTGTGTCTATGAAAGAGGCCAATGTGACATCACGGAGTCTCCAGGAAGCAGTGCTCTTCCTGCAAACTCCACTAGCTGATGGTGTTCAGAGCGCAGCCGTGTGGACCTGCACCATCTTACCAAACATAACTATTTCTGGCCTACATATATATGTAAAATGATGTCACTCATCATTGGAGTATAAGAACAAAGAAAAAACTGTAATAGAATAACAGCAGTCTCACAGAACACAAGAATAGATTAACAGTTACCAAAGGGGAAGACACTGAGATGGATGGTTTGGAATGGAGGGATAAGGGGGTGGGAAGAGAGGGTGCATTTCAGTTAGCATATATAATGAGGAATGGCTGCACGTGCAGTGCTGTACAACAGAGAAGACAACTAGCAATCCACAGTACATTGCTGTGGTGATTGAAGTGACTGCAAAGGGGTATTGGGTGTAACGTGGTAATGGGTGTCTAGTAAATACATTACACATATAAATGTAGATTAAGAGTAAATAAACAACTCAATAATAAACTCCTATCAGTAAATCCAATGCAGCAGCCAAGTTAAAAAAAGGCATATACATCCATAGGTTTATCTGCAGTATTCACAGTATCCAAGGTAAGTGTCCTTCAGTAAATTAATGTGTAAAGAAGTTGTGGTACATATACACAATTGAATATTACTCAGCCGTAAGAAGAAAATAAATCCTAACATTTGCGACAACTTGGATGGTACTAGAGGGCAGTATTCTCATGAAATAAGAGGTGGAGAAACACGAGTGTCAAATGATTGGACTCATCTGTGGAGATGTAGAACCAAGAGAAAGCTGAATAAGCAAAACATCAATAGATTCACATATCTGAAGATTGGAATAAGAGATACCAAAGTGAATGGGACTGCGGTGGATAGGAGGGAATGGAGGGTGGAGGGTGGTAGTAAAGAAAGCGTCCTATATGATTTCCATGATGAGTGTCGGTGGCCATTGCAGGGATGGCTGTATAACACAGAGAAGACAAGTATTGATTCTACAATATCTTACTTTGCTCATGCAGATTGACTGCCATGGATAATCCTGCAGTTCTTTGTCATGGGCGTGTTGTTGCAAACGTAAGTTACTCATGTAAATGTACATTAATGAGTTATTAGTAAATGAATGAATGAATAAAATAAATATAGAGTAATAGAATGCAGCAGCACAGGTTAAAGAAGACATGTGCTCACCTTTGTTCATAAACACACTATTAACAATCGCGAAGCTAAGTATCCATCAGCAGATGAAGAGTGGAATATTATTCAGCCATATGAGGAAAACAAATCCTACCATTTACAACAACGTGTATGGAGATAGAGGAAATTATGCTCAGTGAAATAAGCGACGGAGAGAAAGAAACGTTGCAAATGACTTCACTCACTTGCAGAGTATTAGAAAAAAGGAAAAAGGTGAAGGAACAAAAGAGCAGCCACCCCGAACTGAAGAATGGACTAACAGTTACGAAAGGAAAAAGACTATGGAGGCATGGTAGTAATGGAGGGATAGGGGCAGGGGGAAGAAACGGTGCATAGAATTTGGATATATAGTGTTGGAGGGAGGGCACATGGAGGGCTATACAACACAGAAGACAAGTAGTGATTCTACATTAACTACACGGAAGGGCAGTGAATGCAATGGGGTATTGGGACATCTTGGTAGTTGGTGGAGTCTTGTAAACAATGTTACTCATGTAATTGAGGATAAATGTGTAATTAATGGTAATTAAAAGACATGAAGAGAGGTACAGAGATGATAGGTATAGACAGATGATAGAGAAAGATGATGATAGATGATATATATTTGATAGATGCATTTGATAGATTAGGCAGTTAGATGAAAGATAGATGAAAGATGACATTAGGTAGATAGGGAGACAGATGATATATTAGATATATAGTTAGATGATAGATAACTGCATAGAGAGATTATACCTATAGATCGATACAGAGATACACAGTAGATGATAGTAGATTGGAAAATACATAGGTAGATAGATTTATTGATTGAAAGTTGATAGATGACAGAAACATGGATGTATAGAAAGAGTGATAAGCAGATAAAATGCAGTGGCCCAATTTTAGAAAGATATGTGCACCCCTTTGTTTATCACAGATCTATTCATAATAGCCAATCTGTGTCCGTCAGTAGATGAATGGATGAAGACGTGGTACATATACACAATCTATTATTCAACCATAAGAAGAAAACAAATCCGTCCATTTGTAACTGCATGGATGGAACTAGGAGGTTTTATGCTCAGTGAAGTAAGCCAGGAGGAGAAAGACAAGTATCAAATGGGTTGACCCAACGGTGGAGACGGTAAACCAAGAAAAAAACGGAAGGAGGAAAACAGCAGCAGAATCACAGGACCAAAGAATTTACAAAGTTCAGAAATAGAAAGAGAGTGGGGTGGACAGGTGGAAACGGAGGGATAAGGGGGATGGTGGAAGAAAGGTAACATTACCAATACCATGTATAATGAGCTTGGGGTCACGGGGAGGCCTGTATAATACAGAGAGTACAAGTAGTGTTTCTACATTATCTGACTATGCTCATGAAGAGAGACCACAATGGACTGTATAGGGGGATCTAGGTGATGGGTGAGACTAGTAAAGATAATGTTATTCATCCAATTGTAGAGTGATGATAAATAAAGAAGCAAATAATAAATACTTGACAGATGATAGATGAACGATTAACAGATACAAGATAGATGGATAAATATATAGAGGTATAGATAGGTGATAGATTGATATTAAATTAAAAGGTATATAGATGACAGATGATAGATGATAGATAGACAGACAGACAGATGGATAGATAGATAGATAGATATGAAAGATTAGACAGATAAATTGAAGATAGATTAGATATATAGATTTATTGATAGAACACAGTGGTTCTGTATAAAGACCTGTGCACCTCTTTGTTTATCAGAGCAGTATTCACAATAGTCAATACGTGTCCATCAGTAGATGAATAGATAAAGAAGATGTGGTACATATTGACAATCAATTCTCATTCAGCATTGGAAGATACCAAATCCTACCATTTACAACAACATGCTCAATGAAATAAGTCAGGAGAAGGACAAGAATCAAATAATTTGACCATTTTTGCGCATGGAGAACCAATAAGAAACTGAAGGAGAATAACAGCAGCAGAAACACAGATCCAAAAATGAAGTAACAGTTACCAAAGGGAAAGCGACAAGGAGGACATGTGAGAATGGAGGGATAACAGTGTGGACAGAAAGGATGCATTATGATTAGCATGTGTAATGCTTCTAGGGGTGCACGGGGAGGGCTGAACCAAACAGAGAAGACAGTGATTCTACAGTACCTTGCTCTGTTTAAGGAAGTGGCTGCAGTGGCGCACTGGAGGGATCTTCGTGAATGGGGGAGTCTAGTGCCTGTAATGTTACACATGTCATTATAGATTAATAATAATTAATTAATTTATCCAGCAAAACAAATACAGTAGCCCAGTTTAAAAAGACAAATGCATGCCTATGTTTATCACAGCACTATTCAAAGTGGCCAATCTAATGGGTCATCTGTAGATTAAAGGCTCAAGAAGATGTGGTACATATACACATGGAATGTTACTCAGCCATAAGAAGAATACAAATCCTATCCTTTGCAACAACATTAATGGAGCTAGACGGTATTATGCTCAGTGACATAAGTGAGGCAGAGGAAACAAGTATCAAATGATTTGACCCATCTGTGGAGACAAAGAACCAAGATAAAACTGAAGGAGCAAAACACCAGCATACTCACAGAACCCAAGAGTGGGTTAACAGTTACCAAAGGGCAAAGACTATGGTGGATAGGTGGGAATGCAAGGAGAAGGGCGGGTGTAAGATAGCACACTTTTTGCTTAGCATTATTGTGTCTGCCGGACATGGGGAGGGCTGTACAACACTGAGAAGACAAGTAGTGATTCTACAGTGTCTTACTATGCTCCTGGACAGTGACTGCAATGGAGTATCCGCAGAGAACTTGGTTATGGTGTGGGTCTAGTAAAATTAATGTTTCTCATGTAATTGTAGATTACTCATAAAAAAATCAATAAATGACTAAATAAATGAATAAATAATAAAGATATAGACATAATGCAACAGCCCAGTTGTAAAAGAAGATGGCTTGCCTCTGTCTCTCACCACACTATTCACAATAACCAAGCTAAATGTCCATCAGTGGATGAGAAGTAGAATATTATTCAGCCGTATGAAGAACAAAGATCCTACGATTTACAACTACATGGATGGAGCTAGAGAGTATTGAGCTAAGTGAAATAAGCCACACAGAGAATGCCAAGTGGCAATTGATTTCACTCAAATGTGGAGTATTAGATAAAAGAGAAAACATGTAGTAATAAGACATTAGCTGCCTCACTGAAACCAAGAGTAGACTAATGGTTACCAAAGGGAAAGTGACTGAGGTGGATGGCTTGGAAGGGAGTAAAGAGAGGTAAAAAGGAGAATTACATGTAGCATTCATGTGAGTATTGGGCGGGTACGAAGAGCACAGTATATCAGCAAAGAACACTACTGTTTCTACAGGGTATTCCTGGGCTCATGGACAGTGACACTTATGGGGTATATGTTGTGGATTTGATAATGGGGGTAGTTTAGTAAACATAATGTTGGTTAAGTAACTGTCTTGTATGGACACGGAAATAAGAAACACTGTATCATTGGTCGGGTTTCAATTTTCCCTGATGCTGTCTAGTTGGTCACCGCCCACCTCAACAAAATCACACCCCTTGTAGGGCCGCAGGCTCTGAAGTGCGAACCAGCTCCTCTCAGCATACACATTCTGTGTCTATGAAAGAGGCCAATGTGACATCACGGAGTCTCCAGGAAGCAGTGCTCTTCCTGCAAACTCCACTAGCTGATGGTGTTCAGAGCGCAGCCGTGTGGACCTGCAAAATCTTACCAAACATAACTATTTCTGGCCTACATATATATGTAAAATGATGTCACTCATCATTGGAGTATAAGAACAAAGAAAAAACTGTAATAGAATAACAGCAGTCTCACAGAACACAAGAATAGATTAACAGTTACCAAAGGGGAAGACACTGAGATGGATGGTTTGGAATGGAGGGATAAGGGGGTGGGAAGAGAGGGTGCATTTCAGTTAGCATATATAATGAGGAATGGCTGCACGTGCAGTGCTGTACAACAGAGAAGACAACTAGCAATCCACAGTACATTGCTGTGGTGATTGAAGTGACTGCAAAGGGGTATTGGGTGTAACGTGGTAATGGGTGTCTAGTAAATACATTACACATATAAATGTAGATTAAGAGTAAATAAACAACTCAATAATAAACTCCTATCAGTAAATCCAATGCAGCAGCCAAGTTAAAAAAAGGCATATACATCCATAGGTTTATCTGCAGTATTCACAGTATCCAAGGTAAGTGTCCTTCAGTAAATTAATGTGTAAAGAAGTTGTGGTACATATACACAATTGAATATTACTCAGCCGTAAGAAGAAAATAAATCCTAACATTTGCGACAACTTGGATGGTACTAGAGGGCAGTATTCTCATGAAATAAGAGGTGGAGAAACACGAGTGTCAAATGATTGGACTCATCTGTGGAGATGTAGAACCAAGAGAAAGCTGAATAAGCAAAACATCAATAGATTCACATATCTGAAGATTGGAATAAGAGATACCAAAGTGAATGGGACTGCGGTGGATAGGAGGGAATGGAGGGTGGAGGGTGGTAGTAAAGAAAGCGTCCTATATGATTTCCATGATGAGTGTCGGTGGCCATTGCAGGGATGGCTGTATAACACAGAGAAGACAAGTATTGATTCTACAATATCTTACTTTGCTCATGCAGATTGACTGCCATGGATAATCCTGCAGTTCTTTGTCATGGGCGTGTTGTTGCAAACGTAAGTTACTCATGTAAATGTACATTAATGAGTTATTAGTAAATGAATGAATGAATAAAATAAATATAGAGTAATAGAATGCAGCAGCACAGGTTAAAGAAGACATGTGCTCACCTTTGTTCATAAACACACTATTAACAATCGCGAAGCTAAGTATCCATCAGCAGATGAAGAGTGGAATATTATTCAGCCATATGAGGAAAACAAATCCTACCATTTACAACAACGTGTATGGAGATAGAGGAAATTATGCTCAGTGAAATAAGCGACGGAGAGAAAGAAACGTTGCAAATGACTTCACTCACTTGCAGAGTATTAGAAAAAAGGAAAAAGGTGAAGGAACAAAAGAGCAGCCACCCCGAACTGAAGAATGGACTAACAGTTACGAAAGGAAAAAGACTATGGAGGCATGGTAGTAATGGAGGGATAGGGGCAGGGGGAAGAAACGGTGCATAGAATTTGGATATATAGTGTTGGAGGGAGGGCACATGGAGGGCTATACAACACAGAAGACAAGTAGTGATTCTACATTAACTACACGGAAGGGCAGTGAATGCAATGGGGTATTGGGACATCTTGGTAGTTGGTGGAGTCTTGTAAACAATGTTACTCATGTAATTGAGGATAAATGTGTAATTAATGGTAATTAAAAGACATGAAGAGAGGTACAGAGATGATAGGTATAGACAGATGATAGAGAAAGATGATGATAGATGATATATATTTGATAGATGCATTTGATAGATTAGGCAGTTAGATGAAAGATAGATGAAAGATGACATTAGGTAGATAGGGAGACAGATGATATATTAGATATATAGTTAGATGATAGATAACTGCATAGAGAGATTATACCTATAGATCGATACAGAGATACACAGTAGATGATAGTAGATTGGAAAATACATAGGTAGATAGATTTATTGATTGAAAGTTGATAGATGACAGAAACATGGATGTATAGAAAGAGTGATAAGCAGATAAAATGCAGTGGCCCAATTTTAGAAAGATATGTGCACCCCTTTGTTTATCACAGATCTATTCATAATAGCCAATCTGTGTCCGTCAGTAGATGAATGGATGAAGACGTGGTACATATACACAATCTATTATTCAACCATAAGAAGAAAACAAATCCGTCCATTTGTAACTGCATGGATGGAACTAGGAGGTTTTATGCTCAGTGAAGTAAGCCAGGAGGAGAAAGACAAGTATCAAATGGGTTGACCCAACGGTGGAGACGGTAAACCAAGAAAAAAACGGAAGGAGGAAAACAGCAGCAGAATCACAGGACCAAAGAATTTACAAAGTTCAGAAATAGAAAGAGAGTGGGGTGGACAGGTGGAAACGGAGGGATAAGGGGGATGGTGGAAGAAAGGTAACATTACCAATACCATGTATAATGAGCTTGGGGTCACGGGGAGGCCTGTATAATACAGAGAGTACAAGTAGTGTTTCTACATTATCTGACTATGCTCATGAAGAGAGACCACAATGGACTGTATAGGGGGATCTAGGTGATGGGTGAGACTAGTAAAGATAATGTTATTCATCCAATTGTAGAGTGATGATAAATAAAGAAGCAAATAATAAATACTTGACAGATGATAGATGAACGATTAACAGATACAAGATAGATGGATAAATATATAGAGGTATAGATAGGTGATAGATTGATATTAAATTAAAAGGTATATAGATGACAGATGATAGATGATAGATAGACAGACAGACAGATGGATAGATAGATAGATAGATATGAAAGATTAGACAGATAAATTGAAGATAGATTAGATATATAGATTTATTGATAGAACACAGTGGTTCTGTATAAAGACCTGTGCACCTCTTTGTTTATCAGAGCAGTATTCACAATAGTCAATACGTGTCCATCAGTAGATGAATAGATAAAGAAGATGTGGTACATATTGACAATCAATTCTCATTCAGCATTGGAAGATACCAAATCCTACCATTTACAACAACATGCTCAATGAAATAAGTCAGGAGAAGGACAAGAATCAAATAATTTGACCATTTTTGCGCATGGAGAACCAATAAGAAACTGAAGGAGAATAACAGCAGCAGAAACACAGATCCAAAAATGAAGTAACAGTTACCAAAGGGAAAGCGACAAGGAGGACATGTGAGAATGGAGGGATAACAGTGTGGACAGAAAGGATGCATTATGATTAGCATGTGTAATGCTTCTAGGGGTGCACGGGGAGGGCTGAACCAAACAGAGAAGACAGTGATTCTACAGTACCTTGCTCTGTTTAAGGAAGTGGCTGCAGTGGCGCACTGGAGGGATCTTCGTGAATGGGGGAGTCTAGTGCCTGTAATGTTACACATGTCATTATAGATTAATAATAATTAATTAATTTATCCAGCAAAACAAATACAGTAGCCCAGTTTAAAAAGACAAATGCATGCCTATGTTTATCACAGCACTATTCAAAGTGGCCAAGCTAATGGGTCATCTGTAGATTAAAGGCTCAAGAAGATGTGGTACATATACACATGGAATGTTACTCAGCCATAAGAAGAATACAAATCCTATCCTTTGCAACAACATTAATGGAGCTAGACGGTATTATGCTCAGTGACATAAGTGAGGCAGAGGAAACAAGTATCAAATGATTTGACCCATCTGTGGAGACAAAGAACCAAGATAAAACTGAAGGAGCAAAACACCAGCATACTCACAGAACCCAAGAGTGGGTTAACAGTTACCAAAGGGCAAAGACTATGGTGGATAGGTGGGAATGCAAGGAGAAGGGCGGGTGTAAGATAGCACAGTTTTTGCTTAGCATTATTGTGTCTGCGGGACATGGGGAGGGCTGTACAACACTGAGAAGACAAGTAGTGATTCTACAGTGTCTTACTATGCTCCTGGACAGTGACTGCAATGGAGTATCCGGAGAGAACTTGGTTATGGTGTGGGTCTAGTAAAATTAATGTTTCTCATGTAATTGTAGATTAATCATAAAAAAATCAATAAATGACTAAATAAATGAATAAATAATAAAGATATAGACATAATGCAACAGCCCAGTTGTAAAAGAAGATGGCTTGCCTCTGTCTCTCACCACACTATTCACAATAACCAAGCTAAATGTCCATCAGTGGATGAGAAGTAGAATATTATTCAGCCGTATGAAGAACAAAGATCCTACGATTTACAACTACATGGATGGAGCTAGAGAGTATTGTGCTAAGTGAAATAAGCCACACAGAGAATGCCAAGTGGCAATTGATTTCACTCTAATGTGGAGTATTAGATAAAAGAGAAAACATGTAGTAATAAGACATTAGCTGCCTCACTGAAACCAAGAGTAGACTAATGGTTACCAAAGGGAAAGTGAATGAGGAGGATGGCTTGGAAGGGAGTAAAGAGAGGTAAAAAGGAGAATTACATGTAGCATTCATGTGAGTATTGGGCGGGTACGAAGAGCACAGTATATCAGCAAAGAACACTACTGTTTCTACAGGGTATTCCTGGGCTCATGGACAGTGACACTTATGGGGTATATGTTGTGGATTTGATAATGGGGGTAGTTTAGTAAACATAGTGTTGGTTAAGTAACTGTCTTGTATGGACACGGAAATAAGAAACACTGTATCATTGGTCGGGTTTCAATTTTCCCTGATGCTGTCTAGTTGGTCACCGCCCACCTCAACAAAATCACACCCCTTGTAGGGCCGCAGGCTCTGAAGTGCGAACCAGCTCCTCTCAGCATACATATTCTGTGTCTATGAAAGAGGCCAATGTGACATCACGGAGTCTCCAGGAAGCAGTGCTCTTCCTGCAAACTCCACTAGCTGATGGTGTTCAGAGCACAGCCGTGTGGACCTGCACCATCTTACCAAACATAACTATTTCTGGCCTACATATATATGTAAAATGATGTCACTCATCATTGGAGTATAAGAACAAAGAAAAAACTGTAATAGAATAACAGCAGTCTCACAGAACACAAGAATAGATTAACAGTTACCAAAGGGGAAGACACTGAGATGGATGGTTTGGAATGGAGGGATAAGGGGGTGGGAAGAGAGGGTGCATTTCAGTTAGCATATATAATGAGGAATGGCTGCACGTGCAGTGCTGTACAACAGAGAAGACAACTAGCAATCCACAGTACATTGCTGTGGTGATTGAAGTGACTGCAAAGGGGTATTGGGTGTAACGTGGTAATGGGTGTCTAGTAAATACATTACACATATAAATGTAGATTAAGAGTAAATAAACAACTCAATAATAAACTCCTATCAGTAAATCCAATGCAGCAGCCAAGTTAAAAAAAGGCATATACATCCATAGGTTTATCTGCAGTATTCACAGTATCCAAGGTAAGTGTCCTTCAGTAAATTAATGTGTAAAGAAGTTGTGGTACATATACACAATTGAATATTACTCAGCCGTAAGAAGAAAATAAATCCTAACATTTGCGACAACTTGGATGGTACTAGAGGGCAGTATTCTCATGAAATAAGAGGTGGAGAAACACGAGTGTCAAATGATTGGACTCATCTGTGGAGATGTAGAACCAAGAGAAAGCTGAATAAGCAAAACATCAATAGATTCACATATCTGAAGATTGGAATAAGAGATACCAAAGTGAATGGGACTGCGGTGGATAGGAGGGAATGGAGGGTGGAGGGTGGTAGTAAAGAAAGCGTCCTATATGATTTCCATGATGAGTGTCGGTGGCCATTGCAGGGATGGCTGTATAACACAGAGAAGACAAGTATTGATTCTACAATATCTTACTTTGCTCATGCAGATTGACTGCCATGGATAATCCTGCAGTTCTTTGTCATGGGCGTGTTGTTGCAAACGTAAGTTACTCATGTAAATGTACATTAATGAGTTATTAGTAAATGAATGAATGAATAAAATAAATATAGAGTAATAGAATGCAGCAGCACAGGTTAAAGAAGACATGTGCTCACCTTTGTTCATAAACACACTATTAACAATCGCGAAGCTAAGTATCCATCAGCAGATGAAGAGTGGAATATTATTCAGCCATATGAGGAAAACAAATCCTACCATTTACAACAACGTGTATGGAGATAGAGGAAATTATGCTCAGTGAAATAAGCGACGGAGAGAAAGAAACGTTGCAAATGACTTCACTCACTTGCAGAGTATTAGAAAAAAGGAAAAAGGTGAAGGAACAAAAGAGCAGCCACCCCGAACTGAAGAATGGACTAACAGTTACGAAAGGAAAAAGACTATGGAGGCATGGTAGTAATGGAGGGATAGGGGCAGGGGGAAGAAACGGTGCATAGAATTTGGATATATAGTGTTGGAGGGAGGGCACATGGAGGGCTATACAACACAGAAGACAAGTAGTGATTCTACATTAACTACACGGAAGGGCAGTGAATGCAATGGGGTATTGGGACATCTTGGTAGTTGGTGGAGTCTTGTAAACAATGTTACTCATGTAATTGAGGATAAATGTGTAATTAATGGTAATTAAAAGACATGAAGAGAGGTACAGAGATGATAGGTATAGACAGATGATAGAGAAAGATGATGATAGATGATATATATTTGATAGATGCATTTGATAGATTAGGCAGTTAGATGAAAGATAGATGAAAGATGACATTAGGTAGATAGGGAGACAGATGATATATTAGATATATAGTTAGATGATAGATAACTGCATAGAGAGATTATACCTATAGATCGATACAGAGATACACAGTAGATGATAGTAGATTGGAAAATACATAGGTAGATAGATTTATTGATTGAAAGTTGATAGATGACAGAAACATGGATGTATAGAAAGAGTGATAAGCAGATAAAATGCAGTGGCCCAATTTTAGAAAGATATGTGCACCCCTTTGTTTATCACAGATCTATTCATAATAGCCAATCTGTGTCCGTCAGTAGATGAATGGATGAAGACGTGGTACATATACACAATCTATTATTCAACCATAAGAAGAAAACAAATCCGTCCATTTGTAACTGCATGGATGGAACTAGGAGGTTTTATGCTCAGTGAAGTAAGCCAGGAGGAGAAAGACAAGTATCAAATGGGTTGACCCAACGGTGGAGACGGTAAACCAAGAAAAAAACGGAAGGAGGAAAACAGCAGCAGAATCACAGGACCAAAGAATTTACAAAGTTCAGAAATAGAAAGAGAGTGGGGTGGACAGGTGGAAACGGAGGGATAAGGGGGATGGTGGAAGAAAGGTAACATTACCAATACCATGTATAATGAGCTTGGGGTCACGGGGAGGCCTGTATAATACAGAGAGTACAAGTAGTGTTTCTACATTATCTGACTATGCTCATGAAGAGAGACCACAATGGACTGTATAGGGGGATCTAGGTGATGGGTGAGACTAGTAAAGATAATGTTATTCATCCAATTGTAGAGTGATGATAAATAAAGAAGCAAATAATAAATACTTGACAGATGATAGATGAACGATTAACAGATACAAGATAGATGGATAAATATATAGAGGTATAGATAGGTGATAGATTGATATTAAATTAAAAGGTATATAGATGACAGATGATAGATGATAGATAGACAGACAGACAGATGGATAGATAGATAGATAGATATGAAAGATTAGACAGATAAATTGAAGATAGATTAGATATATAGATTTATTGATAGAACACAGTGGTTCTGTATAAAGACCTGTGCACCTCTTTGTTTATCAGAGCAGTATTCACAATAGTCAATACGTGTCCATCAGTAGATGAATAGATAAAGAAGATGTGGTACATATTGACAATCAATTCTCATTCAGCATTGGAAGATACCAAATCCTACCATTTACAACAACATGCTCAATGAAATAAGTCAGGAGAAGGACAAGAATCAAATAATTTTGACCATTTTTGCGCATGGAGAACCAATAAGAAACTGAAGGAGAATAACAGCAGCAGAAACACAGATCCAAAAAATGAAGTAACAGTTACCAAAGGGGAAAGCGACAAGGAGGACATGTGAGAATGGAGGGATAACAGTGTGGACAGAAAGGATGCATTATGATTAGCATGTGTAATGCTTCTAGGGGTGCACGGGGAGGGCTGAACCAAACAGGAGAAGACAGTGATTCTACAGTACCTTGCTCTGTTTAAGGAAGTGGCTGCAGTGGCGCACTGGAGGGATCTTCGTGAATGGGGGAGTCTAGTGCCTGTAATGTTACACATGTCATTATAGATTAATAATAATTAATTAATTTATCCAGCAAAACAAATACAGTAGCCCAGTTTAAAAAGTGACA